>NC_052505.1:55280609-55470913 GCF_014356525.2 Nilaparvata lugens | reverse complement strand
AAAAGAAGAAGAAGAAGATAGATTTATTATGCGTGGCTGGTGATCTGTATAAATGTCCTGTAACAACAAACGGGTGCGTCCACACATGCCGAACCGAACATCGAACCACGCAGCAAACCGTGCATTCCTCCGAACATCTTGTCTTTCAACGAACATGAGCATATGTTCCATAATGTTAAAACTCAGTGTTAATCATCGCCGTACCGCACTCCGAACCATTCGCCGTGCCGCTTGCCTCTGTTCTAACTGCTCGCATCACCTCACTCCGAACGCTGAACTTCAGCCAATCAGAGCCCTCGATACAATTCGCCGTGCAGCTCGCTCAAATATTTTGGCTATCCATCACAGTGGAAAACATGCGAACATGGAACAGAAAGTATGGGACAATTTTTTATTTGATAAAATTCATGTTTTGAAGAATTCATTGTTACGAATGATAAATTAATAGGAGCTTATGAATATTTCAAATGGAATAGCTTCTGAAAAAAATAATGATTGGATAATAATACTCTATGGAATTATTGTTGACCAAGAATCAGTACATCCACAATTCATTCAACTAATTCTGTATTGATGAAATTATCATCATTTCTCTATTGATAATCAATTTCATCAACTAACTGGAAAAAGTACTTCAATTTCCATGAAATTATTAATAGAATATATAAATCTAAAGTGTAGGTCATATCTAAATTCACAAAGAGTTCGATTCTTCTTGGCAAGATAGATGTCAATTCAAGGAAGAAATCATTGTTATTTTACTAAAAGATAGGATAAAATGAATAGTTCTCTTTCAGGGGAGTTTTGACAACCCACAAAACTCATTTTCCATTTGAGAAATAATATCAGAAAGGTGCTTAGGACCTTACTTTTTTGTTCAGCTTGCCAAAATACCCCATTTCAATATAAAAAGTCCGACTGACTGTACAGTGAGTCAATCATTCTATTAAGGCTTGAATACTTTGAAATTTTATCAAATAAAATGTAGAGAATAATTATCATGTAGATATCAACACCTTTATTTAAAGACATATTAACTGCATGCGTTTTCATATTGCCGATACAGCATTGATAACACTGTATAGACGTTTATTTAGCAGTCTCAAAAAACTGTTCTAACTGAAAAATTAATAATGCATGCCACGTGTAGGCTCATACATGCATCAGGAAAACGAAGTTCAAAACTATGGTTTTCCTAAACATATGTTTTGAGATAATTTCTTGATGCAGCTGTACATCACCATTTCACATTCACATCATAAATTATACAGAGTTTGTGAAAATAAAAATGTTTATTGATTACCAAAACAATACTATTATATATTAATGAAATAATAATAATATTATTAAACATATTTATCAATTATCAGAACAATATTATTGAGGTTGAGTGGAATCAGGTAGAAAGCAATAATAGTACAGATGTCTTTTTTTGAATTTCTATCATAATATTGTGTTATTTCCAATGATTACAACATATGTTAAAATATCACATGTCAATAAATAAATTATAATCTCATTTCCATATGGCACTCACCTTACCATTTTCATAACCTTACTTAATAGGATCCTTTTTCATCCTTTGAAACTTTTAGAGGCAAAATATCTCAAAATCCGTTCTTAGTGCGCGTCTAGCATGTTTGAAGAATATTTGTGCAAAGTTTCAAGTCTGTAGGACAATTGGTTTGTGCTGTAGTGTGATTTTACATCAAAATTTTCGAAAAATCCCCTCTTCAAGGGGGTCCCCTTGTGATCCTGATCGAAATTTTTCTGCATAGATCTATTTTTTTTCTTAGCTGAACAAGAAAGTTCCTCATGACTTTGCTGTGCAATGAGCGGTTAAAAAGTACAAAACTAGGGGGGCCCCAGCTCCCTCAGGGGGGCAAATTTCTGAAAATCCTTTCTTAGTGGATGTTTTCAGGCTACCATAAACAATCGTGCAAAATTTCAAGCTCTTAGGCTCAGTAGTTTGGGCTGTGGTGTGATTACAGTCTGTCGGGGCTTAGCCTTTTATAAGTATAGAGATTATATCATCCAATATCTCCATTTCATTTGTCTCTTTTCGTGCATTTCCATCAAGTAATTCGACATCAAATGATGCTGGGCTCCATTCTTCATCATTAACTGGGTTATCTCTCAAATATTCGTCGATAATGTTTTCTTCTTCGGAGTCAACTGATAAAGGGTTGATATTCCTAGATAGACAGTCTGCAACCACGTTATCAGTTCCCTTGATATGTTTTATTTTAAAATGGTATACTGCCAATTTTTCCTTCCACTTCGTGATTCTAGCGAACGTTTCTTCCAGTTTGTCCACCCAAAGTAGCGGTATATGATCTGTTTGTAGTTCAAATTCATTTCCATATAAGTAAGGACGGAAGTTTTCTACACACCATACGATTCCCAATAATTCTCTTTCTATGGTGCTGTATCGTCGTTCGGCTGGAGTTGATTTCCTACTTCCAAATGCAACAGGTCGGTCTCCTTGTGCTAAAACACCTTCAATAGCTTCCGAGCTGGCGTCAGTTTTCAAAAGAAACGGTTTATGCAAATCTGGAAAATTTAGTATTGGAACTGTACAGATCGCTTCTTTACACTTCGCTACAGCTTCAACTAAGTCACTTGAAATATTAAATGTTATTCCTTTTCTAAGTAGCTGAGTGAGAGGTTCAGTCATGTGAGCAAAATTATTTATAAACTTCCTGTAATAGCCTAGCATTCCTAAAAATGTTCTCACTTCTTTCACATTTTTTGGTACAGGTATTTCCTGATTGCACTCACTTTCCTGTCATCTGGTCTCACACCACTGCTCGATATAATATGTCCCATGAATCTCACTTCTGGCTGACAAAATGTAGTTTTTTCTCGCGAAACTTTTAGTCCGAAATCTCTAAGCCATCAAATAATAATTTCAGATGTTTTTCGTGTTCACTGATATTCTTACTAAAAACAATAATATCGTCCATATAAACTTGTATCGCGTCTTCATCTAATCCTTCTAGAAATTCATCCATAAGCCGCTGAAAAGTTGCAGGGGCATTCTTTAATCCGAACGGCATACGTGTGAATTCGTAGTGTCCTCTTTCGTAGCTGAATGCAGTTTTCTCCATATCTCGTGGATTCATCTTTATCTGGTGATAACCAGCTTTCAAATCAGATGTGCTGAACACTGTAGCTCCAGTCATTCTGTCTAACATACCCTCTAATCTGGGTAGCGGATATCTCTCTAATGTTGTCCTTTTGTTTAGTTCGCAGTAGTCCACTACAACTGTGAGTTTCGGTTCTTTTCCAGGTTCACTTTTTTTGGGAACTACCCACAATGGACTGCAGAACGGTGACACCGAATTTTGTATAATTCCTTGACTCTTCATTTCATCAATGTATTCTATTATAATTTTCTTCATTGCGTGAGGATATCTCCGTGGTTTAACATACACAGGTACTGGAGAATTCAACTCTATGGAATGCTGTACTCTCCCCGTTGTGGTCAAAGGTTGGCCCTCTTTATAAAATGTGTCTTTGAACTCTTGCATTACACTTCTCGCAATATCTTCACCTTCTTCCCGTATCACACATCCTATTAGGAAATGATCTTTTTTGGTCAATAACTGCTCTGTTTTGTAATTTTTCTTTCCCAATTTAATTTCTCAACGTCCATTGTTATATGAACTCTGTAGATCTCTCATCAGATCACAGCCAATTATTACATCATATTTACCGTTCTCAAAATTAGCAACATGTACTAGGATGGATTTCTTAATTCCTGTCAGTTTGAATAAATTCAGCACAATCTCATCTCTTAGAGCCTGGTCTCCTGACAAAGTTTTCATCTCACATGCACAGCTCTTTATCACTAGATCACTATCAATTCTATATGCTGCTTTTATGGACACTAACGTGCTATCCGATCCCGTGTCTATCAAACACTGCACGCCTCAGTCTCTAACAAAAAATATAGGCAGTTCTCCTTTCCCGCATTTATAATGTTCCTTCTCACTGCCTATATGCGGAGAACGCGATTTTCAATCCTGTTTTTCGTCACTCTTCGATCTCACATGAGCTCTCTTGGTTTTTCCTATCTCCGGCCACTCTTTCTTGAATTGTTTATCTCGCCGATCCGAGTTGCTGTCTCCTGTATCTGACGAGTAGGATGTCCACTCTCCATCTGACTCAGATTCAGAGTTCTTAATTCTCTTATGTCTTCTTATCGCATTTATTTCCATTGGTTCTCCGAATTTGGCTGATTTCCTGCGATATATGTAAGGGCATTCACGAGCAAAGTGTCCTTCTTCTTTGCATTCCCAGCATTCACGATTTGCTTTCCCAGGTTTCCTGTCTCGATCCCTAGGTGTTCTCCTCTCTTGAACAGCTGCTTTTTCATTTCTTCTCCATTGAGAATTTTGTTGTGGCTGCCTACGTGGTTGATTGAATTGCGGGCTCATCATAGGTGATCTGCGACGCTTCTTCTCCACAGTTTTCCATTCAGAGTATCTTGGGCGATTATCTTCCCTTTCAGCCTCCTCATTTTTGACTAGGTTGACAGCTTCCTCAAGACACTTCGGTTTGGCAATCTTCACTGCAGTTCTTACTCGTTCTGGCAGCGCTTGAAGCGATATTTCAGAAGCTAATTCATCATAAATCTTATTCCGCCACTTACTTTCATCCTGGTCCACACTTGAATCCAATAATCGCGTTTTCAATGATTTCACTAAATAAGCGAAACGTTTTGCAAATTCGGAAATCGATTCACCATTTTCGCGACGTATTTCCAATACTCTTAGTGCACTTGTAGTTACTGATTTCCGAGCGCCTGCGAAATGTTCTTTGAGAGCTTGACGCACGTCCAACCAAGTTGAACTGAAAGATGCTCCTATATCTATCAATACAGAAACATTCATTCTTGATAGGAAATATGCGTGATATTAGCATTGGTTATTTCGTCCATACTATTCGCGACGATCTGAGCATAGACCGCATTCATCCGTTCTAGAAACAATTCTAGTTCTTTTATTTCTCCATTGAACAGTTTAACCGAGTCTATCATACTCATAAGATATTGAGCACGTGCTGTTTTCACTTGTTCCATTTTCATTGAAAGCTCAACGTCGGAGGTTATTGATGTAGAGGCAATATTTGCGTTAACACCTCCTTGTGTATTCATTTTTTTGACTACAAATTCATCCACCTACAATTTATTGTGAATCACTAATTATGGTATAATTCACTGTCGCGAAATCCACTGTGTGAAAAAAACGTACACAACTTTCCCGGGTATCGGCACCAGTTAAATGAGTGAGAAATAAAGTGGTTTTTTGATAAAAAAGAACGAAGTTTCTTTCTCGAGAGTTGACATTGGAAAGTCTTCATTCGTCTATTTTGAAGAACAAAAACAAACACTTATCAGGTGATAGTGAAGACGTAAACAGATAAGGCGAGTGTAGCTCGCCTAACTTATATATATTATATAAACTCATGTTATTTTAATTATCCACTGCATACTGCTGTATATTACTGGAAGTTGATAACCCTGATCTACTTTCAGCCTACATCATTTTATTAATCAATAATTTGATCTTATACACCTATATAATCATTTTACTTCTTAAATTCTCTGTTTTTTTTCTCTTAAATATCCATATTAATTAAAACCATTACAATATTTCCATTAATAAATTAGTAAATAATTATAATTCCATTCGAAATAATATAATTCCATTAATAAATAAATCCTTTGTTTAATTAATGGAATTAAGTTTTGGTAGAGAGTTAGTGGGGAGGATATTTTAAATATTCTTTCCAAAGAAAGGACATTGATATGTCCGAAGCTCCGCCAATTTATGTAGATGCATGAAAATATAACTCTCTATAGTTATTATATTACAAATTGCTTTTTCATATCATATTCAGTTCAATAATTACTTTCTCAGTCTATATTATGTAAATTCATCCATAATTTTGCTGTATTGTAAGCTATTGTATATAAGTGTATAAGCCAGTATATATTGTAATCTGAATAAATAAAGTACTCAATCAATCAATCAATCTCTATATATGGAGATGAAGAAGACGTAGAATAAGAAGAAGGAGGAGAAGAAGAAGAAGAAGCAGTCACATTCTATTTCATTTAAAGCAGAGAGAGATTCATTGATTGATTGATCGAGTACTTTATTTATGTAGATTACAATATATACTGGCTTATACACTTATATACAATAGCTTACAATACAGCAAAATTATAGATGAATTTACATAATATAGACTAAGAAAATAATTATTAAACTGTATATGATATGAGAAAGTAATTTGTAATATAATAACTATAGATAATTATATTGTTATGCGTCTACATAAATTGGCGGAGCTTTGGACATATCAATGTCCATTCTTCGGGAAGAATATTGAAAACATCCTCCCCACTAACTCTCTACCAAAACGTTAATTTAATTCATTAGACTAAGGATTTATCTATTAATGGGAATATTGTAAAATTTTTTATTAATATAAATATTAAAGAGAAAAAAACAGAAAATTGATAGAGTAAAATAATTACATAGGTAGATAAGATCAAATTATTGATTAATAAAATGAAGTAGGCTGAAAGTAGATCAGGGAAATCAACTTTCAGTAATATACATCAGTATGCAGTGGATAATTAAAATAACATGAGTTTATATAATATATATATATATATATATATATATATATATATATATAATATATATATATATATATATACAATTCATTCTTTAACAGGTTAAAGGTTTGTATTTGTGGGATGGGTGGGGGATGGTTGTCATGTGATTGATCTAGGGCCGGACAGTTTCAGTCATTTGTTCCAAAAGATGTTTCTTTAAAGTCAGGATGAAGCTCGCTCGGCTCTCGATGGACCTGATAGAAACAGGAAGTGCATTCCATGCACAACAGGCACTGACTAGGAAGGATTTTGTGAGAATAGTAGTTCGATGATTGGGTATCCTTAAAGTGCTTTCTCCGGTTCTAGTATGTGAAGCATCTATCCTCCTACCTTCAGAGACATATTTGAAATCATCTTTAAAATAGTTCGGATTACCGTATTTCAAGATATCTCTAACAAGCTTGACTATTTGAAGAAGCCTTTGATCGGGAAGCTTCGATGTTGAACTAGCAATGTGGGCTGGGGTGATATAATCATGACGTTGGAGAGAGTAGACGAAACGTAGACAATAGTTTTGGCAACGCTGTCGTTTATCATTCAGAGTGACTTGCATATCGTTAAGAACAGAATTACAATACATTAAATGTGGGAGGATGAGAGATTGAACCAATAATAATTTGAGGTTTCTAGGGAGAATATCGTGCATTTTCTTCAATGGATGCATGGCTGAGAATACCTTTTCACAAGTTTTGTTCACTTGTTCTGACCAGTCAAGAGTATTATTCATAATAATGCCTGAATTTTCAACTGAGCTACAGTAAGGAATGTCATTACTATCTACACTAATTTTGTGAATCGATTCAAGGTCAATATTATTTATAAGACGAGAATATCCAATTATAATGGGTTGTGTTTTGATGGGATTAGGCTTGAGGCAATTTTTCTTTGTCCATTCCACTATCGAATTGATATCCTGATTCATTATTCCAACTGTTTCATTAATTTTTGTTATGGGACAGCTCAAATAGATTTGAAGGTCGTCTGCATAAGTATGGAAACTGGAGAATTTGATAATGGAAGAAAGGTCATTAGCATACAAAGTGAAGAGGAGAGGGCCTAAAATTGAACCTTGCATAACGTTTTTCCAAGTAGACTTTTTGTCACCGACAGATACACATTTTTCCCTACCTAATAGATAGGATTTGAACCAAACTAACGAGTTGTGACTGAAACCAAGAATAGTCAACTTATTTAGAAGGACTGTATGATCAACAGTATCAAATGCTCTAGAAAAATCAAATAGGGTGAGGATAGTGCATTTTCTTTGGTCCATAGCTGACCTTATATAATCAGTGACACGAAGCAGAGCTTTCTCAGTTGAATGGAATTTTCTAAAGCCTGATTGAAAGTTATGAAGCTTACTATTGTTGTCTAGAAATTTTACAACTTGAGCATAAATGAGTCTTTCTAGCACTTTGGACAATGCAGGTAAAATACTGATTGGTCTAAAATCCTCAACTTTATTGGGTGATGGAACTTTAATCAGATGGCGAACCAGAGCAAACTTCCAGTTTTCAGGGAAAATGCCTTCTTCAATTAACTTGTTGAAAATGTATGTAATGGTTGGTAAAACAGCAAATAACATCTTCTTGATAAATTTAATAGGAATTTCGTCTACACCCGTAGCATTACTATGAATACGTTGAATTCATCTCTTCTGAGATTGGATGGAAATGGAATTGATCAGTAATTGGTAAATCTAAGTTTGTAACCTGCTCTTCAAGATCATCGATATGATTAGCAATGACAACTTTGTCGCGTTGGTTAGAGTGTGAAACGAAATGGTCATTCATATTGTTCAATGGTAAGTCTATTTGTGGATTCGATTTCTGTTTGCCAAGCTCGAATTCATTTATTCCCTGCCAAAGTGATTTAGAGTCTTGTCTATTGTTTGTCATAAACGAATCCAAGTACCTAATCTTTGAGTTCCGTAATTCCTGTTTAACTCTATTTCTAAGGCTCCTATACTCTATCAAACTGTCCAAGTCAAATGTCTTTTTAAATTTTCTATGTGCTTTGTCTCTACGTCCCATCATCTTAAGTATGTCTTCAGTCATCCACGGTACTCGTCGTTTTCTATTAATCCTCCTTGTCACATAAGGTGCATGTTTGTCATACAAAGTCAAAGTCCAATTCTCGAAAGTCTTGACCATGTCATCAACTGAGGGTAATGCTTCAATTTGATGCCATGGAGTCTGAGCCACATCAGTCAGGAAGGCGGCTTCATCAAAGTTTTTGAAGTCTCTATAAGTGATAATTTTCTGTTCTGGCTTGGGTATTTTATGGGAAAGTACACAGTAGATCAAATCATGACTAGAAATAGCTGGGACTGAGATTTGGCCTGCTTGAACAACCTCATTGAGATCACTAACAATGAGAATGTCAATGAGTGTGTCTGATTCATTAGTATGATGAGTTGGATCGAGATGTAAAATAGTCTTGTTTAGGCATTGGAAAATTGTAGTCAGTTGAAAGTAGTCAGAGTTACGATTTGTCATGTTCAAGTCGGTGTTCATATCCCCCATAACTAGTATACGGTTATAACAAGGCATAAGAGAAAGCAAGGCACTTTCGAAATCTGTGCAATGACCTATTTTTGGTGGGCGATAACAGATACCAACGAGTAATTTATCAGTACTAGATAAGGATAATTCAAGTAGCATAAAATCTGGTCTGGAACAATACTCTTGTTTAGATGTGATTAAAACTTCTGTTTTGATACCATCTTTCACATAAATTGCTACACCCCCATAAGCTTTATTTAATCTATCATTCCGGAAAAGATTATATCCAGGCAATGCAACAACATTTGATGAAATACTAGGCTTCAAAAATGATTCCGAAATTCCGATTATATTGAAGTCCTGAAAACGGAAGATTGCTCTGAGTTCATCAATGTGGCAACTGAGGGATTTTGTACGTTAAGGTGAGCAGCCTTGAAAAGTTTCTTGAAAGAGTGGAGCTTATTTGCTAGAAACATACCTGCGTCATTATTACTATTATTGAAATAATCATACCTACTTGAGGGCGAGCGAGCTGACGTGTCAGTGAGAGGCATCATGGAAGCAGCAGACCAATCGTGAACCGACCTCAGAACGACACATGACGGGGATAATGGGGATGAAACTGATAAAACTCAACCTAAATGAAAAAGTCTCTTGATTCGAGTTCATTCAGTATGCCTCGACAGTTCGGCTCCCTTCACTATTTAAAGCACTAGTTCAAAAAATTCACTAAACACAATAAGATGTAGATGTGTGGAGTTCCGGTGATAAATAATCCTAATGGTGAATAAGATGAAGATTGAAGAAGAACTGGTAGTGGGAGATCTGGTGCAAGTGGTGATAGAGCGAGTAGGTATCCAGTAGTGGAAGAATCGGGTCCAAGTGGAGGTAGAGCGAGAAGGAATCCAGTAGTGGAAGATCGAGTCCAAGTGGTGACAGAGAGAGATGGAATCCAGTGGTGGAAAATCGAGTCCAAGTGGAGATAGAGAGAGATGGAATCCAGTAGTGGAAGATCGTGTTCAATGTGGAGATAGAGCGAAATGGGGTCCAGTAGAAACTGAAAAAGAGAAGAAAAAGCCAGCAGAAGAACGAAAAATCTTTGAAGAGAGTTATCAATAGAGAAAAGATACATAATACAGCTGATAATGAATAATATTCGCATAAAATTGAAGAGGAATAGTATGATTTAATGTGGGAAAGAATCGAATATTATATGGATAAATATATGGATATTATAATATAATAATTATATGGATATTAGTACAAAGTGATCAGATAGAAAGAGAAAAGGTAGAAAGATAAATAGATATAGAAAGAGAAATAAACATTTGAACATGCTGGATAGCTAGTGGAGAAATCACAGGCAAAATAATGATAATAATAGGGAAGAAAAGAAGAGGAAGAAGGAATGTGCACAAATTGAGAAGAACTTATGAAACTGAACTATAGAATAAGAAATAGAACATCGTATTGTGATCTTGAATTAATCGAGGAGAGAAGAAGAAGAGAAAAGAAGAAGAGAAGAAGAAGAAGAAGAAGCAGAAGAAGAAGAAGAAGAAGAAGAAGAAGAAGAAGAAAAGAAGAGGAAGAAGAAGAAGAAGCAGTCACATTCTATTTCATTTAAAGCAGAGAGAGATTCATTGATTGATTGATCGAGTACTTTATTTATGTAGATTACAATATATACTGGCTTATACACTTATATACAATAGCTTACAATACAGCAAAATTATAGATGAATTTACATAATATAGACTAAGAAAATAATTATTAAACTGTATATGATATGAGAAGTAATTTGTAATATAATAACTATAGATAATTATATTGTTATGCGTCTACATAAATTGGCGGAGCTTTGGACATATCAATGTCCATTCTTCGGGAAGAATATTGAAAACATCCTCCCCACTAACTCTCTACCAAAACGTTAATTTAATTCATTAGACTAAGGATTTATCTATTAATGGGAATATGTAAAATTTTTTATTAATATAAATATAAGAGAAAAAAACAGAAAATTGATAGAGTAAAATAATTACATAGGTAGAAAATCAAATTATTGATTAATAAAATGAAGTAGGCTGAAAGTAGATCAGGGAAATCAACTTTCAGTAATATACATCAGTATGCAGTGGATAATTAAAATAACATGAGTTTATATAATATATATATATATATATATATATATATAATTACAATTCATTCTTTAACAGGTTAAAGGTTTGTATTTGTGGGATGGGTGAAATGTATATATCTACTGTGAAGGGCACCTTAGTCATCGAATCCTGAAATGATTTAATTTACCTTTATTTTTTGAAGGTCGGTCATCCTCTCGACTGTGTGGACCCTCTTGGATCCTCCCTCGCCAATAGAGATCTTGATCCTCCCATCTGATGACCAGACATTCCTATGCCCATGACGGTCGGCCGCAGCGTTGAGGATCTTGAGACGCTCCGCAGTCAGATCCTCGCGAATGGTGACCTTCAGCTTCCTCTTAGCGTCGAAGATCATCTTCCTGGTCCGGTAGCTGCAGAGTCGAACTATGATGGGTCAGTCCTTAGGTTTCGCTTGCCCTTGTTGAGGTGGTTGACGCCTTCCAACGCGATGCGAGCGGTTGACATCTGCCAGAGTCACGGGCACGTTCAGCTTCTTGTTGAAGACATCAAGCGCCAGCAGGTTCGTGTCTTCTTTGTCGCTCTCCGGGATCCCAGAAATACGTATTGAATGTCGGCGCCCGTATTGCTTGAGGTCATCGACCTTCAGGTGACAAGACACTTCTAGCTCACTAATTCTATCGTGCAGCTGTTTGTTCTCCTCCTTCAATGCCTGAAGTTCCTCAAAAATAGACTTCACAGCCATAGAAATGGCATGATGCACAGATTCCTCGATTTGCTGTCGAATAATTCGGAGGGTCTCTTCAGACAGTGATCCAGGAATAGCTGGCCCTGGCTTCGGACCATTGACCTCATTCTTCGGCGTGCCTCTGTTTGGTCGAACCATCGTGTACCATAAGGTGGATTTACACTTTTACAGGCAAGAAGGTAGACTGAAGAATTAGGAATGTTTCTTCAAGATAAATAAAAAGAGTGTGAGTTAATCAAAAATATAATTTCACTATTGAATTTAGCTCGAGAAACTGAATAACTAGATGTATAATTTGAAGTGAATTGAACTGTATAACCCTGCGAAATATCTGTTAGAAGACGGAGCCGAACTGACACACGTTTACTCACTCGACATAACCAAGATAGAGAGAGAGAGAGAGAGAGAGACAGAGAGTCACGCTCTATTCCAATGAGACTACTGCTGAGAGATTAAAGTGAATCAACCTTGGAAGAGAAGGAGGAGTGAAATGGAGAAGAAGAAGAAGAATGAGAAAAAAGAGAGGAAGGGAGAAAGGTTACTGTCAGATTTAACTGAATCATCTTGCTATGTGTCTAGCTGCCAGATTTAAGTGAAACGAAAATCTCATCTTACTCTCGGATTAAACTGATTCATCTTACTATGTGTCTAACTGCCAGTTCTAAGTTGAACGGTAATCACATTCTAAAAAATGTATCATGTATAATAGCTTGCTTTTAAAGAGAGGAAGAAGTAGAAGAAGGAGAGGGAGAAGAAGAAGAAGAAGAGGAAGAAGTAGAAGAAGCAGGGAGAAGTAGAAGGAGTGAGAAGAAGGAGAAGTGTGTCTAACTGCCAGATTTAAGTGAAACGATAATCACATTCTAAAAAATTTATCATGTATAATAGCTTGCTTTCAAAGAGATGAAGAAGTAGAAGAAGGAGTGGAAGAAGTAGAAGAAGCAGGGAGAAGTAGAAGGAGAGAGAAGAAGAAGTGTGTCTAACTGCCAGATTTAAGTGAAACGATAATCACATCATAAAAAATCTATCATGTACAATAGCTTTCAAAGAGAAGAAGAAGAAGAAGAAGGAGAGGAAGAAGAAGAAAAGGAAGAAGGAAAAGAAGAAGAAAGAAGAAGAAGAAGTTACACAAGCAGTCGGTAATACTACCAGTCAAGCTTGACAATGCTGAGTGCTTCTTTAATTACGCACTATTTGGATGGGGGATTGAACAATCTAAATGACAGATTTTCACTTGCCTTGCCCTATCACCGTAGGTAAGGGAAGTATTGCTTCCCAAAAAAAAGGTACCCCAATTTCAAGTTTTCTATACGTTTCAAGGTCCCCTGAGTCAAAAAATATGATTTTTGGGTTTTGGTCTGTGTGTGTGTATGTGTGTATGTCTGTGAACATGAAAACTTCATTCCCAATTGACCGATTGACTCGAATTTCTAAACTTAGGGTCCTTATACCATGAGAACCCGACAATAAGAAATTCAATGAAATCCAATTAAAGATGGCGGAAAAAATGGTGGATAATTACTAAAAAACCGTGTTTTTCATGGTTTTCTCAAAAATGGCTCCAACGATTTTCTTCAAATTTTTACCATGGGTAGCTATTTATAAGCCCTATTTGACTTAAGTCTCATTTCTGGGAAAAATGCAGAAGCTCCATGATATCATTGAAAAAAATGGCGGATATTTACTAAAAAACCATGTATTTCACTGTTTTCTCGAA
The DNA here is from genome assembly GCF_014356525.2 of Nilaparvata lugens. Classification (NCBI taxonomy): domain Eukaryota; kingdom Metazoa; phylum Arthropoda; class Insecta; order Hemiptera; family Delphacidae; genus Nilaparvata; species Nilaparvata lugens. Next base: position 55,457,136 of record NC_052505.1, on the reverse strand, counting down.
AACGGCCTTAATGATTTTATCCAAATTTATACCATGGGTAGCTCTATGAGCTGAGTGCTCAACTGACATGAGTCTCATTTCTGGGAAAATTGCAGGAGCTCCTTAATATTCTTGAGAAAAATGGGGGAGAATTACTAAAATGCCATGTTTCTCACGATTTTCTCAAAAACGGCTCTAACGGTTTTCTTCAAATTTATACCATGGATAGCTATTTTCAAGCACTATCAACTAATATGTGTTTCATTTCCATGAAAATTGCAGGAACTCTGTAATGTTCTTGAGAAAAATGCCTGATAGTTACTAAAAAACCACATTTTTCATGGTTTTCTCAAAGACTGCTCCAACTATTTTCTTCAAATTTCTACCATGGGTAGCTATTTAGAATCCCTATTGACTGCTGACATGAGTCTCATTCCTGGGAAATTGCAGGAGCTCCGTAATATTCTTGAGAAAAATGGCGTATAATTACAAAAAAACCATGTTTTTCTCGAAAACAGCTCCATTTTCTCCAAATTCCTACCATATGTAGCTATTTCTAAGCCTTATTGAATGACATGAGTCTCTTTTCAGGGAAAATTGCAGGAGATCTGTAATAGTAATATTCTTGAGAAAAATGGGGGATAATTACTAAAAAAAGCATTTTTTTACAGTTTTCTCAAAAACAGCTGCAAAGGTTTTCTTCGAATTTCTACCATGGATAGCTATTCAAAAGCACTATCAAATGACATGAGTATCATTTGTGAGAAAATGGCAGGGGCTCCGTAATATTTTTGAGAAAAATGGCGGATAGTTACAAAAAACCACGTTTTCACGATTTTCTCAAAAATGACGTCATTTCAAATTCATATCCTGTATAGCTATTTATCAGCTCTATCAACTGGAATGAGTCTATCTCCTGAAAAACCAATGGGGTCCACCCCATCCTTGAGAAATGGTCTTTGTAAACTGATATGAGTTTTTTGTCCTTCTCGTGCATGAGGTACAAGTAGGTAGGTAGAGCAGTTTATAAAAAGAACACATAGTCGAGATATTTCATCTGTAGAACAGCTATTTTGAAAAAATTATCTAATTTCACAATTCACACAAAGGAAAAAGTACTCTGGAAACAATAATTATACATATAATTATATACAATAAACATATAATTATAATTATATACATATAATTAGATACATACATACAGTAGTATGATCATAGTTTCAAATATGTTGCCGCCAATTGCCATTATGTTAATCCCCTTAATTATTCTCGTTTAAGGATGAGGCTCACAGTTCAATGAACAAGGAAAGTTGTGTGAGTGTACCACACCAGATTTTTTCTCAAGGAAATAACAGAACTGGGGCATGTGTGTTACTGCCAGATTTAACTGAATGTCCTTCCTTTCTATGAGTTGTCATTCTAGCAATGCTTAGTGGAAATGAAATAACAATTTAAGTAATACGGACAGAACAGATTGATTCTAAAATCTCAGCCTATAGCTTCATTCATAAACACATGCAGTCAACCTTGGAAGCTCGAGACGTTCTTCTCTTCCTCTCTGTTATCAACTGTAGCTCATTCTAACAGTTTCTTCCAAACTTGTCTATGATTAAATGAAAAATGGAATCCTAAATGGATCCTAATTTGATCTTACTCTAATTATTCACAACATTATGATCTTACTCTAACTATGCTATACACATTATTTGTGAGAAAGTGCTAAAGTTTTTAAAAGATCAGTCATAAGAAGAAACCATAAAAATTTAGAAGCTACACAGGCATTCAGATACTCCACCATTTTATACAATTTGCTGCAGCACCACCAAAAAACTTGTGATTCAGAAACTAGATCATCAAAACGGTTAAGAGTTGAAGCAAAATCAGATGCAGTAAAGTTGAACATACAACTTGATTGTAGAATGATTAAATCAATTGAATGTAACATTTAAAACAAAATTATCCCATATTTGCAGATAGCAATATAGATGGAATTTCAATGATAGGATTCAATAAATTAAATACTGAGTTGAGTGAAGTGCAACTGATAAAAGTGGACGACCTCAATCATGACCTAGCTCTTTTTTCTACAACAGGAAAGCATGTATCAATGTGCAGAATTTTGATAATGAATGTAGCTGAACATGGACTTGAAGCAAAGCTATTGCACAGTGAACACTCTCAAAAGATATTACTAGTGCTTAGCAAAGACAATTACAATTAAGTGAAACAAAAAATATCAGGAAATCAGTGGTTCTGATGTAGCTAAAATGCATGATATTACACATTTGGAAGCTGTTGCCACTGAATTATGAGTTGCACTAACAAGAAAGATTTTCATCTCAAGAGATGTTTTGTTCAATCGAATAGAAGGAATGTTGAATTCAAATGTAACCGTAGAATTCCAAAATAAAATCCGTGTGGACAAAGAAATGATTGTTGAATGTAGACAAAATACAAATGATTTGAAAATCACAGAGCAAGAAAATGAACAAAAAGAAAAGATGATGATGGATGAGAGAGGACAAGAAGATGAGATGATGAATGAGGATCAATTAGAGGAAGTGAATCATAATTATAGTTTGAGTTCGAGAAATAATATAAGATCACCTGCAAGATGTAATGACAATATCAATGATGGAAAAGTTATGCTAACATTCATGGAATGGATGGAAAGTGAGGATAGCGAGAAATGGAAGGAAGCAAGAAATGAAGAGAAGGGATCTTTGGAAAAGAATAATATTATAAATTGGAATTTTTTTAAAATGACAGTGAATGAAATCCAACTACTTATTTAGGTTTAGAAATAAGACAGAACGAAGGAAGAACTTTTCTAACACAGACAAGTTCTTCTGAGAAGGTACTTGAAAGTTATAATATGACTGGTATTCAATATCAAATACAACCATAGGGAAAATAGACGAAAATGAGAAGCAAGTAAAAGTAGATTATAGCTATATTTGAGTAACAAATGAAGACCAGACTTTGCTTATGCAGTAATTATGGATGTAGGTATTTAGATAATCCTAGTGTAAGAGACATTCAAAATGTGAAGAGAACCTTGAGGTATCCAAATGGATCAAAAGAAGTTGGTTCATTTTACCCTACTTCCAAGTCAAATGAATTGAAAGTCGAAGCATACTGTGATTCAGATCGTGTTGGTGAAAACCCAAAAGCACAGAAAAGCACAAGTGGGTATGCTATATTTTTGAGAAGAGCACCGATTATTTGGGTCCCCTATCACAGTGCTATCAGCCAAGAAGCATAAGCTACAACTAGATGAAATTGATCTAAAACGGAGAAGAGTAGAGTTTTTTGAAAGCCACAGAGACATTCAGGAAACAGCATGAGCAGCTAGCAAAGTTTGAGAAAGAAATACAAAATTTAAGAGAGGAACTTGAAGCACTCACATTGACTGATTTTTGATCAAAATGACTTGTAATTGTATTTACTATGAATAATCCCCTGCATATGTAGGTCTACTGGAAGAGAAAGCTGGTTTGAAAAAAACGTTCACTTTATAAAGCCTTTGTATAAAAAACTGTTTTTATTAATGCATACAAAGCTATCAAGACTCTTAAGAGAGAGGGTTATATTGTGATCCCTTACACTGACAAAGAATAATATTTGTCTATCATGAGGAGGGAGAAAAATTTGTGTAATCACACTCAATGCTATCTCAAGCTATGATGAACATAGATTTTCTATCAATCGAGTTTCTGTCACAAGCATGGAAGACTGTGCTGGAAATTGAAAAGTAAAGTGGAATAATAACAATGTTTATTGTCCAAGTGATCCACTCAAACAAATTAAGATCACAATTAGCACTCCAGTTATTGATGTTAGTAAGATACTCTTCGCTTGAGTAAACTTACCACTTTGCTTCAAGCAATAGAATATTTTTGGAACGAATTTTTTGTTGTCAGGATCCTTCGTTAAACAATAAATATTGCTGATGTCTAGGGCTTTGGTTAGATTGATATATGAGGAGACTTCTATGTCTAGTGACATTTTTCAACATAAATTAGATTACAGTAAATGTACATAGATATTTTCATCACTCTCCAGAACAACTATGCAATGAATACCTCTCTTTCATCTCACTACTCTTACTCCACTCTCAAAGTAATAGTGAGAGTGAAAAATCAAGAGTAAAAGTCGAGAATGAAAAAACACTATAATAGCTGAATATCAAGACTTCCTTACCAACTTTACATTTCAATTGAATCAAACATGCCACCTTTTTTTTCATAAATATTCTACATGACTACTCCAGATCAGCTTACTGTCCAACATGTTTTCAAATAATTTCATTGGATTTAGCTGCTGTACAATATGCTGTACCCACATTAAGTGTTGGATAATTTGTTCCATAACACTCTTTACTATGCTTGTGAAGGAGATTGGAGGAGGAGGAGAAGGAACAGAATTGCTCAATATGAAGCGAGATATTCCACAGTTTGGAAGCATTGTATGTGTCAAATAGTTGGAGGAGAAAGAATTTGAGAAGCCAAACATAGATTTGCATTATAAAATTAGAATCAAGCTAGGTATTTTGAAAAAGATCCATCCATAAGGAAAGAGTTACTTAGTGTATTTGATATGCTTAAGATTGAGAGTCATCAAAAGCAAAAATCGATGTGTGTGTAATAGACTGATAAAACCATATTACTGACTTGGCTGTGGATGATTCGTCTCCGAGATTTGAACTATTAGGGTAGTTGTAGCGTACAATCAAAGAGATTCCATCATTGCTTATCCACTTGTTTCCGGAATGTTCAGTGTGCAGTTCTCGTTTGGACTCTGCTTCTCCTGGAACTGCCTGATTATCTTCAATTAGAGAAGTAGATCCAACAGTGCTGCAAATTGTATGAAATTAGTGGAGAAAATAATTAGTTAGTGATAAAACAGAATGTAATCTGTAATATGAGAAAAAAAGCGTCTTGGAAATGTACGGGATAGGAAATATACTAATGATAGCATCACGTCTGGACTACTAAAGTGATCAACTTGAAATTTTGCATAATGAGAAGAGGAAGGATGAGGAGGAGGAGGAGGTGGAGGTGATGGTGGGGGAGTAGGAGGTGGAGGAAAAAAGAAGAAGGAGCTGAATGCAGAGCCAAGTTTTTGATTGGCTCTCGCTATGACGCCATAGTTGTTCCAAGATTTAAATCTTCTTTCTGTGGTCCCTATTACACCAAGCTTCATGGAACCGGGCATTCTGGCATAATTGGACTCCCGCATAAGCATAGCATAGAGATTCTCTTCACATCATACTTTGTAATATGGTTGGCAAAATATCTATTCCGTCCAGTTATCGGTTAGATTGAGCTAATATATAATATGAGGATTCGCTTATTAATTATTCATGTACATTATTATTTGAATGTTAAAAGCCCATTCATTATCCTAAATATTATTAGAGAAGTTTCAGCATATTATCAACTCAATCAATTACTAATCGAATACTTGTTTATCCATTGAATTTATCAACAGTCCCAAATAATGGATACATACAACAAAAATATGGTCATTAATAGAAATTCTCAATAGTTATAAGTGATTTCAAGCTATAAATAGTATTCATTAGCTAAAAATTTGAAGCCATTTTATGTTGTAGGCTTCAAATCAAATTCATTCCAATCCTAAACACAGTTCAAAAACAAAAATATAAATTACATTTACGGAAAAATAAACATCCGAGAAAAAAAAATTTGAGCGCGAATGCGAGTGGTGTTATTTTCATGAACTTAGGATACAATACTATAGTGACCTCATGGGTTGGAGAGCTCGCTCAAAAACAGTTACTGTTGTATAGTAATCTTTGGAACTCGCAACTTTCAATTATACAGTGTTGGATCAACATTAAGTTGGCTCTCCATTAAAATATTTTTGAAATCTCTCAACGCCATCGTTTTGAGCTGGTTTGAGCTGATTTGAGCAACTTTTATTTCGTTTTGAGCACCCACCGTTTTTGAGATATGACGTCTCAAAAATTGGAGAGCCAACTTAATGCCAGCTCTCCACTTTTCGAAATCGAAAAACTAAACACGCCATCGTTTTGAGCTCGTTATGAGCTGATTTGAGCAACTTTTATTTCGTTTTGAGCAACCACCGTTTCCGAGATATGACGTCTCAAAAATTAGAGAGCCAACTTAATGCCAGCTCTCCACTTTTTGAAATCGGAAAAGTGAACACGCCATCGATTTAAGCTCGTTTTGAGCTGATTTGAGCAACTTTTATTTCGTTTTGAGCAACCACCGTTTTTGAGATATGACGTCTCAAAAATTGGAGAGCCAACTAAATGCCAGCTTTACACTTTCTAACTCCAGAACAAGAGGTTCTCAAAACGTGGGAACCTGCACAAGAGTAGAGGTCTATGAGAAGCTACTCTCAGCACAAATTGACGTTTTTAGCCATCACAGTTCTCATGTAATTCCCACTCATAGTATGTCCCATGTACTATATGGTAAATCAAAAAATCAATTATAACTCCTGAACTAGAGGTGCTCAGAACGTGGAAACCTGCACAAGAGTGAAGGTCTATGAGAAGCTACTCTCAGCAGAAATTGACGTTTTGAGCCATCACAGTTCTCAAGTAATTCCCACTCATTATATGTCCCATGTACTATATGGTAAATCAAAAAATCAATTATAACTCCTGAACCAGAGGTGCTCAGAACGTGGAAACCTGCACAAAAGTGGAGGTCTATGGGAAGCTACTCTCAGCAGAAATTGACGTTTTGAGCCATCATAGTTCTCAAGTTATTCCCACTCATATTATGTCCCATGTACCATATGGTAAATCAAAAAATCAATAATAACTCCTGAACTGGAGGTGCTCAAAACGTGGAAACCTGCACAAGAGTAGAGGTCTAGGAGAAGCTACTCTCAGCAGAAATTGACGTTTTGAGCCATCACAGTTCTCAAGTAATTCCCACTCATAGTATGTCCCATGTACTATATGGTAAATCAAAAAATCAATTATAACCCCTGAACTAGAGGTGCTCAAAACGTGGAAACCTACACAAGAGTAGAGGTCTATGAGAAGCTACTCTCAACGAAAATTGTCGTTTTGAGCCATCACAGTTCTCGAGTAATTCCCACTCATAGTATGTCCCATGTACTATATGGTAAATCAAATATAACTACTGAACTAGAGGTGCTCAAAACGTGGAAACCTTCACAAGAGTAGAGGTCTATAGGGAGCTACTCCCAGCAGAAATTGATGTTTTGAGCCATCACAGTTCTCGAGTAATTCCCACTCATTGTATGTACCATGTACTATATGGTGAATCAAAAAATCAATTATAACTCCTGAACGTGGAAACCTGTACTAGAGTAGAGGTCTATGAGGAGCTACTCTCAACAAAAATTGTCGATTTGAGCCATCACAGTTCTCGAGTAATTCCCACTCATAGTATGTCCCATGTACTATATGGTAAATCAATTATAACTCCTGAACTAGAGGTGCTCAAAACGTGGAAACCTGCACAAGAGTAGAGGTCTATGGGAAGCTACTCTCAACAAAAATTGTCGTTTTGAGCCATCACAGTTCTCGAGTAATTCGCACTCAAAGTATGTCCAATGTACTATCTGTGCAGGTTTCCACGTTTTGAGCACCTCTAGTTCAGGAGTTATAATTGATTTTTTGATTTACCATATAGTACATGGGACATATTATGAGTGTGAATTAATTGAGAACTGTGATGGCTCAAAACGTCAATTCCTGCTGAGAGTAGCTCCTCATAGACCTCTACCCTTGTGCAGGTTTTCACGTTTTGAGCACCTTCAGTTCAGGAGTTATAATTGATTTATTTGATTCACCAAAAGGTATATGGTACATACTATGAGTGGGAATTAGTTGAGAACTGTGATTGCTCAAAACGTCAATTCCTGCTGAGAGTTGCTCATCATAGACCTCTACTTATGTGCATGTTTACACGTTTTGAGCACCTCTGGTTCAGGAGTTATAATTGATTTTTGATTTACCATATAGTACATGGTACATACTATGTGTGGAAATTACTTGAGAACTGTGATGGCTCAAAACGTCGACTTCTGCTGAGAGTAGCTTCTCATAGACCTCTATTCTTGTGCAGGTTTCCACGTTTTGAGCACCTCTAGTTCAGGAGTTATAATTGATTTTCTGATTTACCATATAGTACATGGTACATACTATGAGTGGGAATTACTTGAGAACTGTGATGTATCAAAACGTCAATTTCTGCTGAGAGTAGCTCCTCATAAACCTCTACTCTTGTGCAGGTTTCCACGTTTTGAGTACCTCTAGTTCAGAAGTTATAATTGATTTTTTGATTCACCATAAAGTACATGGTACATACTATGAGTGGGAATTACTCGAGAACTGTGATGGCAGTAGATGAATTCTGATACTTTGAGGAAGCTTTTTTGCTCGAAATCCCCTCCCTCCTCTCGCCCCTCGTCCATCCCGCCACCCCTTCCCACCGGAGGGTGGGGGGTGTTCTAAAAATTGATTTCCCCTCTCTCTCTCCCTCTCTCTCTCTCTCTCCCGCTCCCTCTCCTTCTCCCTCTCTCTCTCTTATCTTTTCTAATCTAATCTTATCTTATCTAATCTAATCTAATCTTCCCCTCCCCCAGTGAGGACGAGGGGGATGAAGAAGGAGAGAGTGATCTCTCTCTCTCAGTGAGGGAAGAAATAATTCCCCTTTGAGGGAAAAATTCTCTACTGACAGATTAAAGTGAATCCATATTACTACATCTATACTGTCAAATTAGAGTGAATGCATATTTCTACATCTATACTGTCAAATTAAAGTGAATGCATATTTCTACATCTAATGCTATACTGACAGATTGAAGTGAATGCTAGATGAGGGAAAAAAATCCCTTTGAGAGGGAAAAATTCCCTTGGTGAGAGATTGAAGTGAACCTTTTTGCTATACTGTACTAGTGAATCCTTTTTGCTATGCTGACAGATTGAAGTGAGTCCTTCACTCTACATCTATGCTGTATTTGTTACTGCAAACCAATCAAAAGGAAAACAGTCGAAACCCCAATTGGCTTGCGGGTCTGCTTCAATTGAGAATTCATTGAAACTTGTACAATCAAAATTCTCACTCATTTTTGATCTTATTAGCTTGAGCGATTAGAGGCAAGTGGCAAGTGTGTGTCCTTTATGAAAGTACATCGCGTGCTACACAAACTTTCATTATCAACATGTTGATGGTATTAACTTAATGGATAAGAACGTGTGCTACGCTGGCTTTCCTTATCATGATGGTGATGACAAACACTTAATGGGTAGCGCTCGGCTCAAGGTTTTAGAGAGAGCAGGATACGCCCCTCGCTTTTCTGTCTCTCACAAGTAGCAGTTGGAGATTGAGCAACTCAGCCGTCCAGGCAGATGGCACATCTGCTCTCTCCTTCTTTTACTCACTCCATCTCTTACTGGCACCCTTCTTTCCAAATTCCTTTTTTGCTATTCTCTATTACGAAAGGCGAGTGAAGCAAGAATACAGACAACGACTAACTAAGTTCCATTTTGATCGAGCGTTCCTATACTGTCAGATTAAAGTGGAACCATATGCTTCTCTCTGCGCAGCGATCTTTGCATTACGAAAGGCTAGAGAAGGAGAATTCAAACAACACCTTTCTAAACTCTCCTTTGATCAAGCGTACTCTACTGCCAGATTAAAGTGAAACCATGATCTGCACTCTGATCTTTGCAGCTACGCGTTACACCCCTTACCAGTCTTTTTGAGATTTTATGTTTTCGGTATTGCACTCGGCATTTCAGATAATCGTTTTTCAAACTCTTCCTTTGTTAATGAAGAACTAGTCAATTTCTGCAAAGTAGATTCTAAATATTGCTTATCAATTAGCGATGGCTGTGTTTCATTTACTTTAGTAAAAATTTCTGTACTAAGCTGTTTTAATTTAGTATTGAGATAGTTTCTGTCCAGCACCTCCAAATTCTTAATTTTATCTGATATGGCTTTTAATTTCTCATCTAAATAAGCTTTATCAACTTCATCGTTGTTAATACTCACCAACTGGGATGAAAAGCTGTCTGTTAAAGTTTTCACTTCTCCTAGAGCAGATTCTAAAGTTAGAGTTCTCTCTCTAATAGCTTTATCAATATTAGCACTAAAATTTTGTAATGTACTTAGAATATGTTCTCTTTCAATTATGCTCACTCCAATATTCTTTGTATTTTCCGAAACGAGTTTGGTTATTTGCGAATCTAAATAAAATTTCACAGCTTTGCTGATTCCTTGTTGATTTATTGATTCGATTATCTTCTGTGTTATCGAGTCAATATCACACATAAGATTAGCAACAGCAGGCCCAGCACTAGGTGTATCAATTCGACCAAATCGATGCAGCATCATCGTAACACTAAACAACTAGTTTTGCTACTTTTAGCTCTTCAATTATAGACGGGATCTCAATATCATGTCCAGTGTTGCCAGAAGCTTTTGAGGAATAGAGTAAATTGAATCTTTCCACTAATTCGTCAAAATTATTAAAGTATTGATAAATTCTATCATGAGAATTTCAATAAACCCCATCCCTTCTTTTTACTAATTTTTTTACTGGGAAATAACTTCTGAATCATTTGCGATTTAATTCCCTGATTCCATTTAACATACCCTCCTCGATCTAAATGTATGCCTGTGAGTGTTAAGATTTTTTTATACTTATCCAGATCTCTCTGATTATAAAGATTCGAATTCGGTCTTGAACTGAATAATAACTCAAGTAGACCATGTGTTAAACGAAATCTTCCATTTTTAATATCTATATAACCATCGTCGAATATTACTTGCTGATTTCCAATATAATACACGTCATCTTTAGAATTGTATGAAATTCCATAACTAATTGAATTATTCAATTTTTCCACATGAAACGTTTTTAGATATTGTGACAGCACATCATCGTTTTTACTAGAACCAAGTAAACTGTTTTCAAATCTAGTTGAGCTTAAAAGATTGTCTGTTGAACTCTCATAGCTTTTATCATAACTCGAGTGTTCATCACCAATTTCCATACTCTCTTGTTCCTCTTTTACTTCTTCCTTTTTTACACCAGAGTGAAAACTAGATTTGGTTTTTCCCAATTCAATTATAGGTTCTATCAATGGTGATAGAGTTTTCCTATTGTATTCCTCCGATTGTTTTTCAAAATTAACTAAGCTTTTATGCTTGTCGCTGATTACTTTTCTCAATTTCTCAATCTTTTCGATTAAACTCTTCTTCTTGTTATTTACTATGTTCCTTCCTCTCCTCCTCCTATATGTTTTAGACAACATGACTGTACAAAGAATTAATCTCAACTGAACGGAAAGAATGTTTCCAGTGAATCCCGATATTTTCCTTCCTTTATATCACATTCTTTCAAAATTGTAACAAAATTATGCGGTTCACGATTCTCTCTCTCTCTCGTATGATTTGATGATGAAAAATCTGAAACAAATAAGAGTCTAATGAAATATTTTTTCAACAGAAACGTGTGCCAGAGGAGGACAGCTCGATCATGCCTCTCTTGAGGGAGAAGGAGGAAGTGGAGACAGAGGACGAGGACTTCCTGAGATTGTTGAATAGCCGCACCGAGAAGCCATGGATGCCTCTCCGCGAGTTGGAAGAGGGGTTGCCATATCCGATATGTGACGTGAGAGAGGCATCCAACCAGCACGGGCGGCGGATTGTGCTCAAAATCCGGGTACCCGGACTATGTACAACAGATGTTCATCTTCCAGAAAGATTTAGCCGGATTTTGTGCACAAAAGACATTGAAAATTTTAAATTAAAGTGCAAAACCTTATCTCTGTTTGTAAAGCATGTTAATGCTTTTATGACTGACAAAAAAATTGTTAAATGCTAAATTAGCATTTAGCATTTTTTATGTCAGTGACCATCTAGCATCAACATGCTTTACATGTTAATATGTATGTGTCAGTAGTGTTCAATGAATAGTTTTTTTGTTATTCTATAAAAATTGTTCTCAATTCTCACCTGTTATACACAGTTCACTAGAAGTAGTAGTAAAACACGTACACAACCAGACGTTCAGTCACTTTTATTATCAGTGCTTGTCTATGAGAATGTCTTTTTATAGCTTGTTGTATGCACGCACAAGGGCGAGCGTCAGACACATCAGGCAGTCGCTCACTCAGTCAAGGCCGACTTCAGTCAAAGGTCGGGGATTGCTCCCTCACATCTGTTTTAGCACGCGCTCATATCTGTATGGGTGGAACACTTCCTCCTTTCAAATTGTGTTTGCCTTTTCAGATTTGCTATTTGAGAAGAATAATTCTTCTAATGAAAGAAAATTCTTTTCAAATAGCAAATCTGAAAAGGTGAATTCGATTTGAAAGGTGAATTCATTTCTAAATTAATGGAAAATTCAATTTTCTTTTAGATTAAGTTAGTGTAATGATTAATTAATTAACTTTAGTTAATGTTCAACCATTGAGTTGAAAGGTAATGAAAAATGGTATGTAGGAGAAAGCAAACTCCAAGGAAACGAGGCAGAGGTATCTTAAGCTCTGCTGCCAGAGTACTTAAGGGGGCGGTGGGTGCTGCTACAGGTATTACTTCAACTATTTTAAATAAATTGATTGATATTACACCTGTGGAGATCCCAATAGCCCCTGGCTACCAGTATTGTGGCCCTGGCACCAAACTTGAGAAGCGATTAGCAAGAGGTGACCCGGGAATTAACAAACTTGACCAGGCTTGTAAGGCACACGATATAGCATATTCACAAAATAGTGATAATGCAAATCGATCGAAAGCTGACAGAGCACTAGCGAACGCGGCGTGGGAGATTTTTAAAAATCTGAAAACTCCTCTTGCAGAGGGAGGACTCAGCTACCTAGTTACAAACGTGATGAAAGCTAAAATTTACTTTGGTGGTTCTTCAAGAAAGAAGAAGAAGAAGAAGAATGAGGGGAAAAGTTATAGTAATGATATTAGGCGCAAAGCTATAGCTCAGTTGAAAGAGCATATTGCAGGAAAAGGGTATTTTTTGAAGCCTTTTCCTAGTATTAGTGGGGGCAGAATTTTAATTCCACCCCCACCACCATCATCATATGGAGTGAGTTTATTCCCCCAAGTTAAGAAACGAAGAACAACAGCAAAGAAGAGTAGGAAGAAGACAAAGAAGAGTAGGAAGAAGTGAAAGACATGAATATTGAAGGAGAATTGAGTAATTATGATTTGATTGATTGGTCGAAATTATTACAGATTCAACTAAGAGGTATATATATGCTAGATGCATAACCCAAAAAAATTCTAAAAAACGAGAATGCCATTGTAAATTTAGCAAGGGAAAGCGAGGATGGGACACATTGGGTAGCATATAAGAAAGTTGGCTCTAATGTTTGGTATTTTAATCCAATTGGAAATTTACAACCGCCATACGAATTGGACAAATATTGGAAAAAAGAAAATGGAGTAAATATATTTTATAATGTAGAGCACATGCAACCATTAAATAGCGATTTTTGTGGTCATCTAACATTATTGTTTCTTGCAAATCAGTTGTAATTAAGTGTTTGTGCTGAACGCACACACACAAGATGGTTGTTATTACATTAAGATCTAACACAAGTAACCTCTATGAACATTTACAAGAAATTATAGAATTGGATAAAAATCATGAATGGGAAATTGGATTGATTAATTTTTGTAGTTACAATAGTATTGCAAACACTAACAAAGGAACAAATTCCAGCTTCAAATATGGTGATAGATTAATCGAGTTGGATACGGGTGCATATGAACTTGAAGATATTATAAAATCTCTGAAGAATAAATTGAATATTGATGAGAAGAAGAATAAACTTATTATATGTGCAAACACAAATACTATGAAGATTGAAATTCATTCTGATAAGCCTATTGATTTAACACGTTCTGATTCGATTGCTAAGATACTTGGTTTTGATAATGTTGTTTTGCAGCCAAATAAATGGCATTATTCTCAGCATTTGGTTAACAAAACAAGCATTGGTAGTATTGTAGTTGAGTGTAATTTAGCATGTGGTAGTTACTCTGACGGAAAACAAAAACATATAATCTACGAATTTTTACCAAAGGTTCCTAGGGGCTATTTAATAAATGAAGTACCCTCTCCAATTATTTATGTACCTTTGAATACGCATCGGATTCAAACTATTAATGTAAAGGTAACGGACCAGAACGGATCGTTTATTGATTTCCGTGGAGATACAATTACAATTAGGTTACACATACGTGAAAAGTAATGGGTTATCTTGTTTTCAATCCACATTCAAATAAGACGTGTACACGTGATGTCATTAGAGAGACAAACGTGAGAGCGTCAACACCTAAAAACAAACGTGCTTTGTCGGCTAAAAGCGCGAGAATATTAGAAAAGTTGGGTTTTATAGTTGATTGGCGTCATGTACGGCGCAGCAATTGGTGAAATTCTGGATGTGGAGACAGACCTTCAGTTTTATAATGATATTACTAAATTTCAGTTCCATACTCATACAGTATATTCGGGTCAAGAAATAAAAAACTCTGACAAGGCACGTATTGGTATAAATTCTTTAGATGTCTATTCTTTACGTTGCAAATCATTCATATTTATTGAGGGAACAGTTAACTGTACAAAACTGGGAACAGACCCAGCCAATGCACCAGTTGCAGCAGACTATAAATTAAGCAGTAACATAATCGGCAACCTTTTTGATGGAATACGATATGAATTAGCAGGTCAGCAAATTCCTAAATCAAGATTGATTGGATTAACATCCACAATTAAAGCTATTCTAGTGAAGAATACGCTCGATAAAAACACATATCACTTGGCTGGTTTTGACAGAGCAGGATATGAGCTAACGGATAATAAATTAACTTTCTGTGTACCGCTCGAATTAATCCTCCCGTTTTTTGAAGATTTTCAGAGAATAATTTTAAATTTGAAACAGGAACTCGTCTTATTGAGGTCACCGACAGATCTAAATTGTGTTGAGTCGGCAAGTGACAAACGTTAGTGTGAAAATTACAAAACTGCAATGAAGAATGCCCTACATAACTTTAGAAGATCATGTAAGACTGAAATTTTTGAGACTGCTCGATGCTGACACTCCACTGAAATTAGGTTTCCGACATTGGGAAATTTGTGAATTACCAAATTTGCAAAATTCACTTGACCATTCTTGGGCAGTTCGCACCACATCGAGTTTTGATAGTCCAAAATACGTTATAATTGCATTTCAAACTGATCGTCAAAATAAAATTAAAAAATCAATATCTAATTTCAATAGCTGCGGTATTTACAATGTTAAAGTATATTTGAACAGCGAGTATTATCCATATGAAAATCTGCTAGGTGAAAAGGAGGTATTATACCGCATGTTCCTGGATTTCGCGCCCTCGTATTATAATCATTCAATCAATAGCGAGCTCGGAACAGAAATTGACTTTAAAACGTTTCGTGAATCAACACCGCTGATTGTTGTAGATTGTTCACACCAAGCAAGTCATTTGAAATCATCGACAGATGTTCGTATTGAAATGGAATTTAATAGTGCAGTACCTGCAAATACTTCTGCCTATTGCGTTTTAATTAGCGATTGTGTGATGGAGTACACACCTCTGACGAGCATGGTAAAAGAAGTTCAGTAATTTGCGCACCGGCTATATAAGGTGTGCACTCTGACAAATTTGGTTCATCATCAGTTCCACCTTTGAACAGACAACATGTCCTATTCTTTGTGTTCTGATATTTTGGACAAGCCACAAACTTGCTCTATTGGTATTCAGTGCGATCTTGATTCTGATAGTTTCTATTATGAAGCAAGGTACAGTACACCAAAGCTGCTGCAGGTGGAGGAGGAGAAACGAGATGAGGAGGGGAAAGACAAAGGATTCAACGAGCCCGCCGAAGAGAAAGAAGTGGACAAGCAAGCAAGTGCGAAAATTGCTACAGTTGATCTTCACTGGTTTAAACAAGATTGTAATCAAATTATTGTGAAAGAACTTGCCATAATTGATCAGTTTAATAATTATATTGTATTCCATTTCAAATCACCATTCGCAAAGACAGAATTGAGTGCAAAATTGTATAACGATGTAACATGGTTAGAACGTCACTATCATAAAAAAAATGGGAAGATGGAGATTTAGAATACAGTGACTCATTAATATGTGATTACCTTGTAGGTTATGAGAAAATTTTCACAAAAGGAACTGAGAAAGCAAAGTTTTTAAGAAGATTACATACTAACGTTCAATGTATACCTGAGGATTTTCCAAAACCTGATTTCAGCTTTTTCACTAGTTCATGGTGTTATGCTGTGTGTAACATTCATAAAAATAGACCAGATGGGCGGTGTTCTTTGTTCAGTGCTCAACATAATAATTCTTTGTTGTTTAAAAATATGTATCAAACAAATAATTTCTTGTGCGAAAACAATCGAATGCAAAGTATGAAAATGGCGCCGATGTACACGAATTCACAGAAAAGAAACTTTGCTCGTTATGGATTCTTCTACAACGGAAAAGAGATTCAAAGTGTTTATTGCATGCATGCATTGAGACTGCATAAAGCACGTACATGTTGTCTGTCATCAATTAATGAAGAAAGGCTGCTCAATTACTCTATAATAGTACCTGCCTACACATAGTTTTCTTCATTTGCTCAACAACATGGATCCGACAAAGTGGTTAGCTGCCGACAACGAGTTGGAAGTGAGGTTTAAAAACTGTATTGATTGGTATGATGAATGCGAAATTGCTATTAAGAAATCATCTCGTGAAAATTATAGTTTGGCGAAACAATTGAAAGACATTTTTCTAAGCACGGTTAATTTAAATGACATAAGAGACTATCTATGTTATTATCGTCCTCATAATTTGTCTATAGATAAGCTAATTAGGATTGAAGATGAAGTTATGTATTGTTGTAGTGAAATGTGTAAATAAACTTTTTCTATGTTGAAAACAAATTTTCCATTCAGATATTTCCTTGTGCATTTTGGTTTAGTTTCAGTCTAGACTTGATTGAGCAAGCACGTATCGAAAAAGTTATGCCCACCTCATTTTGCTGTTAGCACGCAAGCTGCAATTAATTTTTTCAGAAGCAAGATACGCCCCCCTCACAGACATCTGTTACAGCTCCTACCTTATCAATTATAGTTCATAGCAATCAAGGACATGCAGTGTTTTAGCTTTGCAAAATTCAAAAAATTAACTCGGCTCTTGATGTCAATTTCATTTAATGAATTTGATTCAATTGCAAAGAATATTAAATTTTCAACAGGATTCCAAGATGTTGATTTACCGTTAACAAAAACAGAAAATGTACACTTTCCGATTTTATCTGAAATATTCGAACTGCTAGATATTCTAGATAGCGGGCATCTACATTATTGTAGTGCAAATGATTTGTCAACTATCGTTACAAATTCCGACGAACTTTGGAAATGCTTGTATGACATTGCAGATAAAAAATGTAAAAGAACAACTTAGATCATTGACCTCTCTCTGTTGAGATATGTCAGACATAAATAGAGCTTGAGTATGACCCCCAAGTGAAATAGGTCTGAGGATATCTATACCTATTTTTGGATATGCTAGCTCATTCTAAATTTACTATAGATATTCTCGGAGAAACACTTTAACAATAACGCCTGCGGTTTGTACAGCACATGAAAATTCAATATAAATTGATTGAGTTTTCTTAACTGTCAGGTGGAAAGCAAACCATCATTATTATTAAGCATTAGATGTAGAAATATGCATTCACTTTAATTTGACAGTATAGATGTAGAAATATGGATTCACTCTAATTTGACAGTATAGATGTAGAAATATGGATTCACTTCAATTTGACAGTATAGATGTAGTAATATGGATTCACTTTAATTTGACAGTAGAGAATGGATTCACTTTAATCTGTCAGTAGAGAATTTTTCCCTCAAAGGGAAACTATTTTTTCCCTCAATGAGAAAAAGAGATCACTCTCTCCTTCTTCATCCCCCTCGTCCTCACTGGGGGGAGGGGAAGATTAGATAAGATAAGATAAGATTAGATTAGATAAGATAAGATAAGAGAGAAAGAGGGAGAGGGAGAAGGAGAAGGAGAGAGAGAGAGGGTGAGGGAGAGAGTGTGAGAGGGGGGGGGAAATCTATTTTTAGAACACCCCCCACCCACCGGGTGGTGGGAAGGGTGGGCGGGATGGACGTGCGGTGAGGGGGGAGGGGATTTTGAGCAAAAAAGCTTCCTCAAAGTATCAGAATTCATCTACTGATGGCTCAAAACGTCAATTTCTGCTGGGAGTAGCTCCCTATAGACTTCTACTCTTGTGCAGGTTTTCACGTTTTGAGCACCTCTGATTCAGGAGTTATAATTGATTTTTTGATTTACCTATAGTACATGGGACATATCATGAGTATGAATTACTTGAGAACTGTGATGGCTCAAAACGTCAATTTCTGCTGAGAGTAGCTCCTCATGGACCTCTACTCTTGTGCAGGTTCCCACGTTTTGAGCACCTCTGGTTCAGGAGTTAGAAATGATTTTTTTTGATTTACCATATAGTAATGGTACATACTATGAGTGGGAATTACTTGAGAACTGTGATGGCTCAAAACGTCAATTTCTGCTGAGAGTTGCTCCTCATAAACATCTACTCTTGTGCAGGTTTACACGTTTTGAGCACCTCAGGTTCTGGAGTTATAATTGATTTTTTGATTCACCATATAGTATATGGTACATACTATGAGTGGGAATTACTTGAGAACTGTGATGGATCAAAACGTCGATTTCTGCTGAGGGTAGCTTCTCATAGACCTCTACTTTTGTGCAGGTTTCCACGGCTTGATCACCCCTAGTTCATGAGTTATAATTGATTTTCTGATTTACCATATAGTACATGGGATATACTATGAGTGGGAATTACTCTAGAACTGTGATGGCTCAAAACGTCAATTTCTGCTGGGAGTAGCTCCTCATAGACCTCCACTTTTGTGCAGGTTTCCACGTATTGAGCATCTCTAGTTCAGGAGTTATAATTGATTTTCTGATTTACCATATAGTACATGGGACATATCATGAGTATGAATTACTTGAGAACTGTGATGGCTCAAAACGTCAATTTCTGCTAAGAGTAGCTCCTCATGGACCTCTACTCTTGTGCAGGTTTCCACGTTTTGAGCAACTCTGGTTCAGGAGTTGGAATTGATTTTTTTTAATCTACCATATAGTAATGCTTTTTTTTTTTTTTTTTTAAGATTACGTCCTAAAGACTCCAGTCATGGAGTATAAGACAAGTCATGTTATTACATAATAATTCTAACACTTAGTAGTTCAACCTAGTTTAGGTTTGAAAGGAATTCTTGTACACTATAAAAAGCTCTATCAACTAAATATTTTTTAATTTGTTTTTTGAAAATCTTCAAATCATCATTACTTTTCAAGATTTGAGGTAGCTTGTTATAAAATTTCCTACCAATATAATCTGGTTTTTGTTCAAATAACCTACTATTGTGACCCATTATATGATAATCTGCTCTGATTCGCGTATTATACTCATGAACATCTGAATTCTGGATCACACCACTCGTTTTCACATGCATTACAACTTCATATACATACAAAGATGGCACAGTTAATAGACCAAGCTCTTTAAATAAAGGCCTACAAGAGTCTAACCTATTCACTTTCTCTATACATCTGAGTGCCTTCTTTTGAATCTTAAACACCCTGTCCATATTTTGTTGAGATGAATTACCCCATACTAAAATAGCATACCTAATATGAGATAGTATAAGTCCATGGTAAGCAGTTAACAGTAGTTTTTTATCATTCAGCCTAGCAAGCTGCCGCAGGACAAATACCCCAGATGATATCTTATTACATATCCTCTCAATGTAAGGATGCCATGTTAATTTCCTGTCCAATAAAATTCCCAAGAATGCTACTTTCTCTTCTTGGTCTAATTCATTTTCCTCTACAAACACATTTATTTCTCTATCCTCTACTGAATTATATTCACTTTTGAATTGTAGGAATTGACATTTCTTACTATCTATTGTTAATTGCCTTTGCTTCAAGAATTGGACAATTGACTGTACTCCAGTAAAAGCATTTATTTCTAGACTATCTAAAAAATAATTGTTAAAGATAAGCGATGTGTCATCAGCAAACAACAGAGCTCTGTGATCTTTTAACTCTTCTGGTAATTGGTTCACGCACAACAGAGACAGTAAGGGACCCAGAATTGAGCCTTGAGGTACTCCAGCCTGGACCTCCAGTTTTTGAGATTTAATTTTTACTATTTCATTCCCATCCACCTTGGTAAGCTCAACACACTGGTTTCTACCTATGAGATATGATTCAAACCATTCAAGTTCTATACCATTCACACCTACAGTTTTTAGTATTTCCAATAATATTCTATGGTTCACACAATCAAAAGCTTTGGATAAATCAAGAAATATTGCGGCTGCCTTCTCACCTGAATCTATTATATCTATTAGTCTTTCAACAAGGGATACTATTGCAGTCTTAGTAGATTTCCCTTTCTGGAACCCATGCTGTTCATCACATATGAAATTAATTCCTTCCAGGTGCATCAATAGCCTATTTAAAACTACTCTTTCAAAAATTTTACTTATTACATTTAGAATACTAATGGGTCTATAATTTTCAACTCTTTCAGAATCACCACTCTTGAAAATTGGCAAAATTTTTCCTTGTTTCAGATCATCAGGGAAAATACCCTGCTCTAGTGAAGTATTAAGGAGATGCAATAAAGGGTCCAGTAATTCAGTTTCACATTCTTTTAAAATTTTGCTTGAGACCCCATCCAATCCTACTGTTTTTTTGTTATTCAAATTTTTTATTATTCTTGACAACTCATCTCTTGATAATAGATGAAATTTAAATACCTTTTCAATTGGCTCAGCATTTAATGTAGTTGTATTACAAGTATTAGTGTTCAGTGACTTTTGGAGATTATATGCAACCTGTTGATAATACTTATTGAAAAAGTTACAAATGTCTATACTATCATCCATATAATTCCCATGTTCATCGATTATCCTAGGGACATTAGTAACTGTATCTTTTTGAGCTGCTCTCCTATTTCTATCAATTACCTCCCAAACAGCAGAGTTAAAATTGGTACTAGTTGTTAATATTTCAGCTGTTTTCTTACACTCAGCTTTCCTCACTTCTTCTGCATATTTTTTCTTTGGACATTTGTATTTGACTTCACTCGGAACATCCCTCACTAATTTAAATTCCATTTGTGAAACGAGCGGTTGTAATTTCCAAAAGTGTATGGAGCAGCTCACAAAATTTTTGCCAGTCTCCATTTGGTGACCTATAGATACCTAACACTGCTACCTCAAATTTAATCGATCATCAATTTTTAACCTTAGTCCCGTCACCTCTAAATCCATCTCAACAGAAAATCTCTTAACAGAATCCAGTTCATAAGTTTGGGTATGTTTAGCATTGCTAGTGAATATACATACACCACCACTTCTATGAGCTATTCTACAAAATTCTGATCTCAGTGAATAGCCTGGAATCCTAACTTGATTTATTTCCTTTATTTTTAAGCCATGCTCTGTGAAAATAACAATGTCAGGATGCTCCTGTTTAAGAAATACTTCTAATCTGTCAATTTTGTTGCGAAGATACTGAATATTTTGATGATAAATACTAAAAGCCTTACCATCTTGTGCTACTCTATCTCTAGCATTTGTAGCTATTCCCCTTTCCCTGTTTTGAGCCAATTTACTAAAAAATCGTTATTTGTTTTTTTGACTGTTTTTAAACCAGAGGATTGCAAACGGCTTTCAATCAGCTCTGCCAATCTATTACAAAATATTACTTTGCCAGATCGATTCAGATGCAACCCATGATTAGTGAAGTTATGTCTTTTCAGCCTTTCATTTAGAAAACAAATCCCCAGTTGTTTAGAATCCTTATTTTTTAGGCTGTTGATTGTATTATGGATTGATTTGTTTGTCGAAATGATTGCTTCATTTAATTCTGGCCTATCAAACCTATTAGGAATAGTACTTATTATTAAGTTTGTTTTTTTGCTGAGTGGCACAATTTCCTTGATTTTTTCTGTTACTTGAGGAAGATGATTCAAGTTAGGTTCATTTATATTATTTGAGCCACCCAGTACAATTAGATAGTCATTTTCATCAAAGTCTTTAGTTTGTTCCCTAGCTGACTCTACAACTGCATTAATTGATGCACTTGGCTTGAAAAAACATTGGACATCAAATTTATTTTTCAATCTTTTATCAAGGAGGTCACTGCAATCACGTCCATGACTGGACGTCAGTAGCAGAGCACTCCCTTTCCTATCTTTATTTCCGTCAGCTATATTTTTGGTTGCTGTCTTCAAAACCTCACTGTACGTTTTATTTCGACCATTTTCAGAGCATTTCCCATCATTTAGGTTAGATTCTATTTTTTTGCATTTGGACAGAGGTTCTATCATACATTTAGTATTATCAAATTTAGATTTTAGTTCCTTTATTACCTCCGACATTAGACTACATTGATTTTTTAGATTTGGTATTTCTTTTTTATGGTCTTCATCTTGTAATTTTATAATCAGTTCCAAAGATTTAATTTCTTCTACCATCCCTAACCTTTCTTCCTCAGACGTTTTTAGAGTTACTTCTAATTGGTTTTTCAAATTAGTGTGGCTACTTTGTAGTTGAGCAACTTTTTCGGCTAAAGTAGTTTGAGGAACTGGGGTTTTTGGTTTTGGCGTTTTTGAATTTTGGTTTTGGGAACGCGTAAGTACTCCCGCTATGTTTACATTTCTATTAATAACCTTCGGTGTTCTATTTGAGCTCATCTTCCTATCTAGGAAATTATATTACTTGCAATAATAATAATTGATTTATAAATGATAGGATTTTAATTAGGTTATAATTTCAGTCAAGTAAACTATCTATGTTTATTTTTAAATCTCGAAAACCTAACCTCAAAATAACCTCTAAACGATGTTTGGCTTATAAAATAGAATTAAGAATTAAAATCTAAAACAAAATGATGAAACGTGATCAAGAAACAATTAATAATGAAATTTATTCAAAATTTGTACTTATCCGTGACTATTTATAACACAAAATCTTCCAAAACCCAGGAGCGAAATTATGTATGACTTTCATTCACAACCTCAAGGTCATTTGATTTTTTGATTTACCATATAGTACATGGTACATACTATGAGTGGGAATTAATTGAGAACTGTGATGGCTCAAAACGTCGATTTCTGCTGAGAGTAGCTTCTCATAGACCTCTACTCTTGTGCAGGTTCCCACGTTTCGCGCACCTCTAGTTCAGGAGTTATAATTGATTTTCTGATTTTCCATATAGTACATGGTACATACTATGAGTGGGAATTACTTGAGAACTGTGATGGCTCAAAACGTCAATTTCTGCTGAGAGTAGCTTCTCATAGACCTCTACTCTTGTGCAGGTTTCCACGTTTTGAGTACCTCTAGTTCATGAGTTATAATTGATTTTCTGATTTACCATATAGTACATGGGACATACTATGAGTGGGAATTACTTGAGAACTGTGATAGCTCAGAACGTCAAATTCTGCCAAGAGTAGCTTCTCATGGACCTCCACTTTTGTGCAGGTTTCCACGTATTGAGCATCTCTAGTTCAGGAGTTATAATTGATTTTTTGATTCACCATATAGTACATGGGACATACTATGAGTGGGAATTTCTTGAGAACTGTGATGGCTCAAAACGTCAATTTCTGCTGAGAGTAGCTTCTCATAGACCTCTACTCTTGTGCAGGTTTCCACGTTTTGAGCACCTCTTGTTCTGGAGTTAGAAAGTGGAGAGCTGGCATTAAGTTGGCTCTCCAATTTTTGAGACGTCATATCTCAAAAACTGTGGGTGCTCAAAACGAAATATGAGTTGCTCAAATCGGCTCAAAACGAGCTCAAAACGATGACGTGTTTACTTTTTCGATTTCAAAAAGTGGAGAGCTGGCATGAAGTTGGCTCTCCAAATCTTGAAACGTCATATCTCAAAAACGGTGGGTGCTCAAAACGAAATAAAAGTTGCTCAAATCAGCTCAAAATGAGCTCAAAACGATGGCGTTGAGAGATTTCATAAATATTTTAGTGGAGAGCAAACTTAATGTTGGTCACAGTTGGTGGAAATCATGCAAACAGCTAAGGGCCTGTTTCTGAGCTCGGGATTCAGCTGAGTTCTAGATTTTAAACAGCTAGAGTCAGAAAATTGGCTTTCCGAAACAGGGCATAGTCGCAGTCATAGTCAAAGTCACAAGAATATTGAAAAGCTAGAAAATTGAACACAAAATAAGCTAGAAGAGAAAATAGTGAAAGGTTGCAGCTATTTTTGATCATTCAGGAATGTTTCATTCCGTCAAGAAGAAACGTTTCCAATTATAGAAATGAGAGAAATAAAGATTTATTTTGCTTCAACTATTTACTGCAACTACGCCCCGTTTTGAAAGCCAATTTTCTGATTCCAGCTGTTTCAAGTTTAGAACTCACCTAAGTCCCAAGCTCGGTAGCCGGCCCTTAGCTGTTTGCATGATTTCCACCAACTCTGTATAATTGAAATAATTGAACTATTGGAATATGGGCTTAAGTACACTCAACAATAAATTTTCCATTTTTCAACGGAATTTGACTTATGATGCATGATTTTGGACCGCCTTAACAAGCCGAGAAGAATGAAGTGTGGTACGATGGAATCTGAGCATTGTTTCAAAAGCTATAATATAAGTGTTTGATCCTTTTTGTGTTTTATAATTTTAATCCTTGAGGAGTCCTTAAGCGCGCCTCTCCACTAGGAAATACTGGAATGAAGTGCATCTAAGAAGTGATTCTCATAGTACATAATTTCATGAACTCATGTCATTGTGCGAAATATCAATGTGAGGACAATGTAGTAAATATTTTCATTTTGGTTAATATTATGTGAACAAAAAGTACGAGTTAATGAGAGATGTGAGTAATTTCTTATATTTGATCTGAATGGTTATTCATATTGTAGTAGTCGGGGTCACTTCAAGTTTTTCCTTTTGTAGCTGATAAATTTCATATGTATTGATTGTCCATAATGTATCCAGTGTCTATAATGGAAGTGATTGAACTACTCATAATTAATGGCTTACTGGTCCTTTATAGAATTTATAGTATTTCTGGTGATTGAGCCTGTCTTTTTCCAGCGTTGACTTTCAATAATAAAGCTTTATTTACAACTAGCTTACCTGGGAACTTCGTACCGCCAAAAAGTCAATGTATCTCATGACACACTTCAATTTATTTGGTGAATCATGAAATTTATCTGACAATCAATATTTTCATTTACATCTGAATACGGACTTCCTATGTGCTTAGTCATGCAGCATCATTTATTCCCAAAACATATTATTCTCAATCAATTGGTAGTAATATCTAACAGTGAAGTGTTGAATTAAAAAAAAACTAGATAGGATAAATCAGTGTTTCAAAGATGAATTCAATGTTTTCATAGTTGTTGATTGTTAATAGATGGTCGACGAAATATGCGATGTACGATGAATCACACAGAATTACATATTCTTTCCATCTTCCATTTTAGGATGAATATAAGCTGAGCTAAATTGGAGAAATATATATTCTGCCATTAATGAATGCAATATGAACAACTCTCTTCCATGAGGTGAATAATTTTTTTCCAACATTTTCCGGTTACTCAATGATAGGGAAGTGATAATTATTTGTATAGGTCTTCTAAGGAACCATTAACTACAGCTGGTACCAATAAACTATACTTCAACTCCAAACTAACGTTGTAATACCAGTAGCCTACACAATTTATCATAGAATGATGTGTTTATTACACCTGTTAACTTTAGATGCTAAATCATATTATCATTATTAGCCAACCTATTAAAATTTCTGGTCAGAAACCATCACACAACATATTCCCAAAGTTTCATGCCGTTACGTCAAATATTTTTCAAGTCATAGGGAACAAACACACAAACAGACATTGATTTATATATATATCTATGGAAGATAGAAGATTTCATTCGGCTCAAACATAAGCCTCTCTAAATGGAGGTAGAATGATAAGGTTGACAACTTTCAGTTCTGTTGTTTTAAATTTTTTTTCAAATCACTTTCATAAAGTTCATGTAGTACCTACTATTGTGTTTGAGACACTTCTGGCGCTATCATAGTTTGACAACTATTCTGTTCCACACTCCTATCTCTTGCAGTCGTTAACCATATTCATAATAAAATAAAGAGTTGGCTTATACACATACGGGATAGGAAAATTATGTTTGACGCATCATCACGTTTGAACTACTGGACTGATTAACTTGAAATGTTCCATATAGGCTAGATTCTTAATTAACCAAGGATGGTTATAGGCCTATTTTCAATTCTTCAAAATTTCATTACGTCAAGTTTTCAGATTATCAAGTTTGAAAATAGATCCTTGCGAAGCACGGGTTTCTGCTAGTAATTATTGAATCTCAACAAAGTTTTTCTCAAGCACTTCCAATGTTTTTTGTATATCCTGGAAAAGGACGTGAGTCAATTTTGTTCTCCAACAAACTTGATCTGTGAAAAGGTTCGAAGAATACGTGTTCAAAATTTGAATTGATGATTTTTTTCTAACGTTATTGTAGAACATACAAGCAGACGGACAACTAATTTGGCCTTCAGTAAGTCAAAAGTGAGAACTCGCTGGAGCACGTTCAACTACTGAAAATTCTATTTTAAATTTCAAACTAAAACGAAATAAGCAGTATTGCATTGACAATCCTCTCAGTCAAAAAATCTACCCATCATTCAATTAGGAAGTTGAAAATAAAAACGAAACAAGACATGCAAAGAATCAACATTTCATCAACAATCTATTCCAAAATCAAAAACACCCTTTCAATTAATATTGTCTGAGTTATTAATAAACAATATTTAATAGGCTTCTTAGGCCAACATATCTTCATGGGTTTTTATTCTGCTATTTGATATCATTCTCTGTTATTAGTCTTTACTGTTTAGTGGAATATATCTTAAGCTGCGTTTACACCAAAGTTATTAGCAGAATGTTAATTACACAATCTTCATAGATTCTATTGGATTGGACAGAACTTGACAAACACATATGTCCATCATGTGTATGATGAGTTATGCTAAATCTTATAGGCTTATTTCACATGGCAGAATCCTAGCTCTAGAA
Source organism: Nilaparvata lugens (assembly GCF_014356525.2). Lineage (NCBI taxonomy): Eukaryota > Metazoa > Arthropoda > Insecta > Hemiptera > Delphacidae > Nilaparvata > Nilaparvata lugens. The sequence goes on along the minus strand of NC_052505.1, from coordinate 55,429,927 downwards.
GATCATATTACGGAAGATCATATTTCATATTTCGCAGCTCTCCTGTGCTTTCACATGGGGATCTTACAAATAAGCCGACGGATCTAACAATTACGCCAATGTTTGCTCAAAGTATGACTCATCACGTTTTCTCAAAGTCTGACTTCCTTAAAAATAAAGATAGAAGTTTTCTGATTTTGGATTTGGATTCAGCGACCCCAAATTCTTTAAAGCGTGAGTCCTATTTCCAAAAATCCCCGAAAACAAGAGAGTTATAGCTGTTTTCAATATAGCTTTCATTATCATATGATTATTATAGTGAACGTACAAAGATAACAATACTCCTGCCTCACGAAGAGACAGGCAAAGGTTTCAAGAAGTTTTCAAACACCTAAAGGCCACTCTCACACGATAGGCTTCTTCCACACGATAGGAGACGTGCAACTTGAACACTACACAGTGTTCACGTTTTTTTGTCGAAATACATTGAGTCGAATCGTGTCTCTCACATGGTGACTCCTAGCCAGGAACCTCCTTTTGTCACGTCTTTTCCCCTCGAGGCAAGCAGAAACCGGCTTGGATCAAAATACTAGCGGACAAATCGTCGCTTTCACATGGTGATTCTACGTCTCTCCGGTCACCACTTTTTCTCAGAAACTATCTTTCTTGAAAATGGAGATAGGAAGATTCTGATTTCGGATTTGGATTCAGCAACCCCAAATTCTTTAAAGCGTAAGTCCCGTTTTCAAAAATATCCGAAAACAAGGAAGTTATGGCTGTTTTTGATAAAGCTTTCTATTATCATACGGTAAAAACGAACAGGTACTGTACTATACAGTACGTAAGTACTGTAGCTATTATAATACAACTTACACTGTATTCGTGTAGGAGATTTGGTAGGATATTTAACTTGATTTCTGAAAATACCCCAAAATAAGGGAGTAAGATAACTTTGAAAAACCAAAGTTTTCCTGCCGATTGAATAAACATTAAAAATTAGTCTGAGACATATTATGTCCTAGACTAAAAAAGTGTAACAAATATCAGATCACTTTTCAAGCTTTCAAGCTTTTCATAAATTTATTTGTCTCCTCATGGCAGAAGGTTTGCGCCCAACGTTTTCACTTGAACATTTCTGTGATCAAATTGTAATAGAGCACATTATCGTATTGATCTTCTAAATCCAGTTACATGTACATTGATTCTCGTAAAATTGATTTTTTACCGTTCCTATGAATTCTACTAGGTTCAGCACAACTTCTTAAATAACATTATGTTCGATTCAACAGAATTCATAAGGACGACAAAACATAAACAACAAAAAACGCTTTCTGAGTAGCTGGCTTTAACAAAGCATGGCTTCACGAAATACAGTACGACAATTTAGAATAGTTGGTACAATGGTTATGCTTTCTGCATTATGGCAACACTGAGGATTTAGCTCAGCGACTAAAATCGACAAGCCATGATTATGTTAATCTTACTCTTGATACAAAGTATCGAACTGCTTTGTACTATGATACATGGTTTTCAATCCGTATCATTCTTTAATAAAAATAAAACAAGATTCCCGTTTCAAAAACATCAAAGTCGCCAGGCTGGTCTGAACTATTCATGACTTTTTCAGTATGCATTATCCACTCAGCAGTTCTAATACACATACATCAGTTTCACTTGGAATGGCATGACATTTCCTATTCTTTCAATTCCTATTATTACCATAGATCGATTCAGATCAGCACAATGTTTATACTGTATGTTCATAATAGATTTTTCTGATTGTTAGAGAGGAATAGTCTATAATTGCTGGGAATTTAAAGTGATATTCAATGATTTGAACCTGATAAATTGGATTGTTGAATGACAATTGAAATTCAGTAAATTTGACTGTACAACATTCCTTTTCCTCCTATTGTATTGGGTAATGAGTGAGATGATTCATGATTTCATATTTGGATTCATCTATCCATAGTTCAATATTTTTTTGGAAAACTAGAACTTTTAAAAATTAAAAATGTTCATGTTAAAACTTCTCAGGTGTTCAAAAACTTCTTGAAACCTGTCCCTTTCTGAGGCAGGAGTATTATTATCTTAGTACGTACTATCTAATCATATGATAATGGAAAGCTATATTGAAAACAGCTATAACTCCCTTGTTTTAGGGTATTTTTGAAAATGGGACTCACGCTTCAAAGAATTTGGGGTTGCAGAAGCCAAATCCGAAATCAGAAATCTTCTATCTATATTTTTAAGGAAGTTGAACTTTGAGAAAAAGTGATGAGTCATACTTTGAGCAAACGTCGGCATAGTTGTTAGATCTGTTGGCTTATTCGTAAGATCCCCATGTGAAAGCACAGGAGAGCTGCAAAATATGGAATATGATCTTCCAGGAGCGAGGACTCTGCCGTGTGAAACTGGCCATAGGAGACGTGCGACTTGAACAATGAACAGTGTTCACGTTTTTTTTTGTCGAAGTACATTGGGTCAAATCGTGTCTTTCACATGGTGACCCCGAGCCAGGAACCTCCTTTTGTCACGTCTTTTCCCCTCTAGGCAAGCAGAAACCGGCTTGGATCGAGATACTAGTGGACATACCGCCGCTTTCACATGGTGATTCTATGTCTCTCCGTTACCACTTTTTCTCAAAAACTGTCTCTCTTGAAAATGAAGATAGAAAGATTCTGATTCCGGATTTGGATTCAGCAACCCCAGATTCTTAAAAGCGTTAGTCCCGTTTTCAAAAATATCCGAAAACAAGGAAGTAATGGCTGTTTTTAATAAAGCTTTCTATTATCATATCATTATACGGTAAAAACGAACATGTACTGTACTATAGAGTATGTATGTACTGTAGCTATCATAATACAACTAACACTGTATTCGTGTGGGAAATTTGGTCGGATATTTATCTCGATTTCTGAAAATAACCAAAAATAAGGGAGTAAGATAACTTTGAAAAACCAACGTTTTCCTGCTGATTGACAAAACAGATTAAAAATAATTCTTATTATGTCTTGAACTAAAAACGTGTGACAGATAACCAGATCACTATTCAAGCAATCAAGCTTCTCATAAATTTATTCGTCTCCTCATGGCAGTAGGTTTGCGCAAAACGCTTTCACTTGAACATTTCTCTGATAATAATGATAGAACACATTATCGTATTGATCTTCTAAATCCAGTTACATGCAAATCGAATTCCATAAAATTGATTTTTACCATTCCTATGAACCCTACCAGGTTCAGCGCAACTTATAAAATATCATTTTGTTTGATTCAACAGAATTCATTATAACGGCAGAAAATGGAACAACAAAAAAGCTGAAGTTTGTGTCGATGGTATACGACATAGAAAGCAAAAGCTCGCGCTTGGTCCATAGTTGGTAATGAGGATTCAGCTCAGAGACTAAAATCGACAAGCCATGATTATGTTAATCACTACTCATATAATAATACAAAGTATAGAACTGCTTTTTACTATGATACATGGTTTTCATTCTTTAATAAGAATAAAACGAGATTCCGGTGTCAAAAGCATCAAAGTCGCCAGGCTGGTCTGGACTATTCATGACTTTCTCAGTATGCATTATCAACTCAGCAGTTCCAATACAGACACAGACATCAGTTTCGTTATAGTTGGAATGAATGACATTTTCTATTCTTCCAGTTCCTATTATTACCATAGATCGATTCAGATCACCACAATGGTTATATGTATGTTCATAATAGATTTTTCTGTTTGTTGCAAAGAAATAATTATTGGTATATTCAATTATTTGAACCTGATGAATTAGATTGTTGAATGACAATTGAAATTCAGTGTGAAGTTTACTTGTCCTTTTCCTCGTATTTTATTCGGTGATGAGTAGAGATGATTTATGAGTTCATATTTGGATTCATCTTTTCAAAGTTTAATTATTTTGAACTTTTGAGAATTAAAAATGCTCATATTTAAACTTTTTAGGTGTTTGAAAACTTCTTAAAACCTTTGCCTGTCTCTTCGTGAGGCAGGAGTATTGTTATCTTTGTACGTTTACTATATAATCATATGATAATGGAAAGCTATATTAAAAACAGCTATAACTCCCTTGTTTTCTGGTATTTTTGGAAATAGGACTCACGCTTTAAAGAATTTGGGGTCGCTGAATCCAAATCCGAAATTAGAAATCTCCTATCTATATTTTTAAGGAAGTAAGACTATGAGAAAAAGTGATGAGTCATACTTTGAGCAAACGTCGGCGTAATTGTCAGATCCGTCGGCTTATTTGTAAGATCCCCATGTGGAAGCACAGGAGAGCTGCGAAATATGAAATATGATCTCCAGTAATATGATCTTCAGGAGCGAGGATTCTGCCATGTGAAACTGGCCAAAAAGTTTAAACATGGACATTTTTGATTTTTAAAAATTAAACTTTGAAAAGATGAATCCAAATATGAACTCATAAATCATCTCCACTCATCACCCAATAGAATACGAGGAAAAGGACAAGTAATCTTCACTGAATTTCAATTGTCATTCAACAATCTAGTCTAGTTTATCAGGTTCAAATAGAATATAACTCCAAAATACCAGTAAATATTTCTCTGCAAAATCTATTATAATCATTGTGGTGATCTGAATTGATCCATGAGAAATAGGAACTGGAAGAATAAAAAATGTCATTCCATTCCAAGTAAAACGAAACTGTTGTATGTGTTTGTATTAGAACTGCTCAGTGGATAATGCATACTGAGAAAGTCATGAATAGTCCAGACCAGCCTGGCAACTTTGATGCTTTTGACACCGAAATCTCGTTTTATTTTTATTGAAGAATGAAAACCATGTATCATAGTAAAAATCAGTTATATACTTTGTATTATTATATGAGTATTGATTAACATAATCATGACTTGTCGATTTTAGTCGCTGAGCTGAATCCTCAGTCGTAGAAGCATAGAACTATGGACCAAGCACAAGCTTTTGCTTTCTATGTCGTATACCGTCGACACAAATTCCGGGTTTTCTGTTGTTCGATTTTTTTGCCGTTCTTATGAATCCTGTTGAATTGAACATAATAATATTAAAAAGTTGCACTGAACCTGGTAGAATTCATAGGAACGGTAAAAATCAATTTTACGGAAATCGATGTGCATGTAACTGGATTTAGAAGATCAATATTATAATGTGTTCTATCATAATGGGGCTATTATGGAGGGGGGGGGGTTCTTACAGGCAAAATATGTCTAAATATGAGGTTGGTGAAGTTCAATCATCCATAATATGTCATTAAAGAAATTCAAATGGGTAATCCAATTGCAATTGATACTGAAAGGTTAATCATCACAGGAATGTCCAAGTGGAAACGTTGGGCGCAAACCTACTGCCATGGGGAGACAAATGAATTTATGAAAAGCTTGATAGCTTGAATAGTGGATATCTGGATATCTGTTACACGTTTTTAGCTCAAGACATAATAAGAATTATTTCTGTTTTGTCAATCGGCAGGAAAACGTTGGTTTTTCAAAGTTATCTTACTCCCTCATTTTTACTTCCCTTGCCCTACTACCATAGGTAAGGAAAGTATTGCTTTCCAAAAAAAATTAAGGTAACCTAATTTCAAGTTTTCTATACGTTTCAAGGTCCCCTGAGTCCATAAACATTTTTTTTGGGTGTTGGTCTGTGTGTGTGTGTGTGTGTGTGTGAGTGTATGTGTGTATGTGTGTGTGTGTATGTCTGTGAACACAATAACTCTATTCCTAATCAACCGATTGACTTGAAATTTTAAACTCAAGGTATTTATACCATGAGGATCTTACAATAAAATTCAATAAATTCAATAAAATTGAATTCAAAATGGCGGAAAAATGGCGGATAATTACTAAAAAACCATGTTTTTCACGGTTTTCTCGAAAACGGCTCTAACGATTTTCTTCAAATTTATACCATGGATAGCTATTCATAAGCCCTATCAACAGACATGAGTCTCATTTCTGGAAAATTGCAGGAGCTCAGTAATATTCTTGTGAAAAATGGCGGATAATCACTAAAAAACCATGTTATTCACGGTTTTCTCGAAAACGGCTCTAACGATTTTCTTTAAATTCATACCATGGATAGCTATTCATAAGCCCTATCAACTGACATGAGTCTCATTTCTGGAAAAATTGCAGGAGCTCTGTAATATTCCTGAGAAGAATGAATTTTGTTAAATTTCTATCACGATTTTCTCGGAAATGACTTGACCGATTTTTTTTTTAAATTCATACCCTGTATAGTTTTATATCAGCTCTTCAAACTGGAATGAGTCTCCTTCCTGAGAAACTAGCAGGGGGTCTACCCCATCCCTGAGAAATTTACTTTGTAACCTCTTTATCGTGCGTGAGGTAGGTAGGTAGGCAGTTTGTTTATTCAAAAGAACACATGTCGATATTTTATTTGTCGAACAGCTGTCTGTTTTGTCAACTTTCAAAAAATCCTGAAATCTCATAATTCGAACAAAGGAAAATGCACTCTGAACACAATAAAAATAGTATAATCGTAGTTATTTAGCCGCCAATCGTCATAATGTTATTTCCCTAAATTATCCTCGTTTAAGAATGAGGCTTATAGATCAATGAGCAAGGAAAGTTGTGTGAGTGTACCACACCAGATTTTTTAGTATTGTGATATACCAATGATTGTACAGCCCTCAAACTACACAATAGATTTATTCATAGGCCATTATGAGAACGAAATAAATTCTATCACCAAAAACATTCCAATCTTATCTGAGGTAGATAGACGACTGTTATCTAACCTACAAAGTATGCAATAAATAAATCAGTAATTATATACCTTTCAAAAGTCTGTCACAGAAAAAAAACCGTATATGTTTGTATGTTTATGGATTGAATCAGTAAAATTATATTTGAAGGTTAGTTTTGAAACTTGTTAACAAGTAGCAAATTGAGAAGGCAGTTCGACTAATAATCGATCATAAAAATCATATGATATTAACATTTTCATTTTTATAGTTTAATTTCCATGCCGGATAGGCCTAAATATTTATTCAATGAACTATCATAAAAATATACTTGTTAAAAATATGTAGACAAATTAGCTTAGCCAATATATGACGATTGAGGGTCGATATTCTAGCACATAAAAAACCATATAAACAAAAAAAAGGAAGAAGTATTTATTTATTATTGTGTTCGTTATTGTTATAAGCATAAATATTCTTATATTATGTCTACTTTATGCTATAAAAGCATGTCTATGTTCTATAATCATTAGCTATCCATCGAAGCCAATTTTAAATGCATATCATCATAGACGAATTCTATTATTTATTTGTGTATTATTATAATTATATAAACTAAATGATAATTTGGAACAACTTAAAATCAGGAATTTCGCCCTATTTAAAAGCTTTAAAGTTGGACACAGTGACACCACCCATTCAGCGTACTGGTTACGTCACAGAATCGGACCAATCCCGAATTAATATGTAAATTTGGCGAGATAAAATTTGAAGAAGAAACCCAAGTGGAAATTAGAAGAGGAAGTCCCGAGGCCATTTTGCAAGGATCATCGGTAGGATGCAGACCTAGTCCACGTACTTAATTGTTCAAAAGCTTCAATTTCTGTTTAAGGGGCATGTCTAGGAAGGCTGTTCAAAAAGTGTAGTACTAGGTAAATTTAACTGATGAGATGGGGAGCGGAGTGAAAAAGCATGCTGGCCCACGAACATCGGTCTTCATAGCTCTACTCTCTCTCAATCGATGCGCTCTCTCACACATCAGTCTTCTCTTTCTAGAGAAAGGAGTTCATTACTTCAGTAGCACCACTATCACAATTGACACGCGCACTCACTCTCACATCAGTCTTCTCTTCCTAGAAAAGTCCATTATTATTATTATTATTATTATTATACACTGCATTGTCTACTCATTCTGCGGCTGTTCTAACATGACTGATCTGCTTTTGAGTAGCCTGGCTATAGATTGTATTCTATTGCTTCAACAGTGTTATCAAAGAACACTTCATTCGACTAATTCTTCTAAATCGACATACAGGTTCATTAATATATGAGTGCACTATCCATATATATAAAAGCGAAATGGCACTCACTGACTGACTTACTCACTCACTCACTCACTCACTCACTCACTCACTCACTCACTCACTCGCAGAACTAAAAATCTACCGGACCAAAAACGTTCAAATTTGGTAGGTATGTTCAGTTGGCCCTTTAGAGGCTCACTAAAAAATCTATTGGCGATATTTTAACTCTAAGGGTGGTTTTTAAGGGTTTAAAGTTGGAATTTAAGCATGTATATTCTTCTTATTCCAATATCTTAAAATTATAATTGAAATGTCTATACCATTATGTTAATATAGAACTATAATCTAGAGAGAGTGCCTCTTCGAAACAGTTCTGTGGGTAGATGACACAAGCTGATTTGTAAACTTTTCAGGAGAGCAATTTGAGAGTTTGGCATGGCTGCAAAAATTATCTATCATATTTTTTCTTACCCATTTTACACTAATATAATCAGCTGATCATTGACTATTTGAATATAAAATATCAAGGAATAAAACATTTATTTAAATTGAGGATTGAATTTATTTAATTGAGGATTTTTGCTAGTGATGTCAGAGATATCATGTTTTGCCATCTGCCAAATGTTTCAAATCACAATGTAACAGTATAGGAAATATCTTAAAAATCGATTATTTATAAATTTGAATATATTTTTCAACAATTAATTGATATTATTTACAAGTATTGATCAAGTTAAACAAACTTGAACTGTTTGCAAAGTTGTATGGGTTATGTAGTTCTCAATAGAGGTTATTGATTTTCAGATTTTATAATAGCCTACCAGTACATACACTTATCAAATTTTGCCATCTTTTGATAATTGGATTATAATACAAACCGGTAGAAGAGTGTTGAGATATATGTACTTATCAATATTTGTCAACTTGGGGTTTGGAAGAAAATGCTCTATCAGGCTTGAGCAAGGCCTATATCTCAGCTATTTAAAGAGATACAACATATTTTAGCTACTAGCAGGTAACCCGTGCTTCGCAAGGGTCTTTCTTAAAACTTGACGTAATGAAATCTAGAAGAATTCAAAATAGGCCTATGTACAGTGAGTCAGTCATTCTATCAGGGCTCGAATAATTTTGAAATTTTAATTAAATAAAACTGGGAGAATATAATTTCTTTATCTAAATAACAACACCTTCATTGAAAGACCTGCATGCGTTTTCATATTGCCGATACAGCATTGATGAGACTGTAGACGTTTATTTAGCATTTGTCTGAAGAATTGTTCTAGCTGAAAATTTAATAATCCATGTCAGGTGTAGGCCTAAACTTTGCATCAGGAAAACGAAGTTTCAAAACTATGTTTTTCAGGTAGAAAGCAATATAGAAAGAGATGTACCTTTTTTAATTTCGACCATATGATTTGGTGATTTTTTAATGAAATCGAATGTATCATTAATGAAATTTGAACATAAATTCTGAAAAATCTAAAAAGAAAATTAAAATTTGTGCTTCCAGGTGCACGAGATTGATACTTTTAGAATCTATGTGCAAAATTTGGAAATCTAAATCATTCCCGTTTTTCCGGTATGCAATCCACAAGTTGACATGTTTTGATGCGAACAAACGAACACATGAACAAACACAACCCTACTCTCTCTTATTTTAAAGATAAAACCATCTTATAGATCTAATTTTTCTGAACACAACCATATGCATAACTCAATATGTTCAAAAATGTGACTTATCAACTTGTGTCATCTACCCACAGAGTTGTTCTGGTAACTAAATTAAAAATTTTGTCACATTTGGCATTAAGTTGAGTTGACTTTGTTAGGTTGGCACCAAGTTTAAGATTGAAATGCATTTATCCAGGACCTCCTAAATACCAATTTATCCAGTACCTCCTAAATACCTATTTAGGAGGTCCTGATTTATCGCGGAAAAATTGATTAGGTACTGCTACTTCAATCAGAGCTATTCCTGGGAATATTATATTACTACTAGCCGTCAGGCTCGCTTCGCTCGCCATATCCGTCTAGCCCTGGACCCCCGACTGGATTGTCCAAGAATGAGATCAGCAGGCTCGCTTCGCTTGCCTGCATTTTTCATTTGAGCATTTTTATGTTACGACGATCCAGTCGGGGGTACAGACTAAATGTCTGGCTAAACGGATATGGCGAGCGAAGCGAGCCTGACGACCAGTATTATATAGGTACAGTAAGTGCTGAAGGCTGTTAATAAAATGGTTCATGCATAGACAAATAAAAATCATGATTCTTCATTCTTGAGATTTAAATATATTTATTTTGATTCTAGATAGGAATTAATTTTTCCAGTAATAATATTGTTTGGAGTACATGATCAAATATTTCAATGTATTTATGTATATTATCAGGGAAAATCACAAACAAAAAATGATTCCAATAATATAATAAATCAAATCAAATCAAATTGGTTTTTATTATCCATGATAGCATGAAACAGCTGTTATATAGCTAAGGTGAACGTTATATTTTCGAGCTCAAAATTTAAGTGGTTTTATTCTCTATTTTGTGAATTTAACGTTTTTTTTACAAAAGTTTTACTATCAATCTATCAAAATTTAAAATTGTTTGTTTTATTCAGAAGCAAAGTACTTGTGACTGTATTAGCACAATTCAGAACTGGGCTAATATACGGTAGCAAATATTACGAGAAGTACCTAATTCCTGATTCACCAAAACAAGTGCAGATCACCATGTACAACGGCCTGTGAACAACTGAACAATGGACAGTTGATAACTGTCTATTTTTCTATTTTATAAACAATTGAATTCATTTCTGGTCAATTATGAATTTAATAGAATCTACCGCGCAGGCGCCAGCAGGCGCCTAAACCCAAAAAAATTATGATTCATATAAGCATAATTTTATTCAGAAGCAAAGTATTTGTGATTCTGCACGATTCAGAAAACATTCCAAAGAAGAAGATCCTCAGTCGTTACAATATTGACCCTATTGGAAACCCCCCCTCACTACAATGACAAGGAGCAGTCTGCGCAATCTCCCCCCCCCCCCACAACGTTACCACTCCTGGACAATGTGACAATGTACAGTGTCATACTGCACATTAGTTTTTGCATTTCACCTTTCTTCCAATTGAATACTTGTACCCTATTACTACTTCAAAGAAAGTAAATGTAAATGAAAAAAAGTGAACAGAGAATTGGCTTATCTTGGAAATCTTGCAGTATACTAAAAGTATTTTTTTATTGCAGAAATATTCGTTGAAGCATGAACTATTATTCATTCATATTATCCAATAACTTACTTTTTCTCGAGAATTGAGGAATGATTGGTTGTTTTCTAATTACAGTATAAGAAAAAACATGTAAAACTTGATATATCCAAAAATTAATTTTTCCCGGGTAGTATCATGTAAAGTTCTTGGGTTGAATTTGAATTGCCATGCATGGCCCAACATGGATAATAAAGAATTCGATGAGAGAAGAATGAACCATGTCTCCAAAATAGCTGTACAAATAGAATATAGTACAGATTTCATGTGATATTGAAATGAAATGGGAATAAATAATAATATGGATGTCAAACTACTTTATAAGCATATAGAATAATAGAGCATATTATGAATATAGTATATAACATAAAACACAATAGCGCAGACAAGAAGACGGGCAATATCTCATTGAACAAAAACAATCAATTGTTTCGATGACCAAAAACCAGTTTTCCAGTTCTCCGGTGTGAGTGTCTGTACTCACAATCATAGATAGCAGTTGGGACTGTGTTAGTGAGTTCGACCACACTTTTTCGAAAGGCTAGCGTGTTTCGGACGCTATTTTCCAACCGATAATCATGAAAATGGTACCAAATTGTTCAGAAAGATTTGGACATCTGGCGCCGTACCGCCAATTTTTGATATCACTTATCAATTTTTTCCTATTGAACGTCAAACTTTGCCAAATTTTCTCCAAGTTCATCGAATTTTGAAGTCATTTTATAGTTGGAAAATTGGAATTTGGCGGTACGGCGCCAGATGTCCAAATCTTTCTGAACAATTTGGTACCATTTTCATGATTATCGGTTGGAAAATAGCGTCCGAAACACGCTAGAACGAAGTGCCTGTTTCAGCCCTTTTTCCGAATTATAACATTGCTCTTAATGTAATTCAATCTTCGTCTTTCTGTTTTAAAAAAGTTGTTCCAAAGTTCCTATAATAATTGTGATACTAAGATTTCAAATTTCATTTAAATAAACCCCGAAATTATATTAGTGAAGTCTGTTCAACATTTTTTGCCACGTGGAAGGATCCAGCCGGGACGATATATTCTACGGCCGAATATATTTTGAAAACCAAAAAACAGAAACAAAAGTCTACGTAAGTTATTCGAATATATAAAAGGGGATCCCCATAAATCTGCGAAACTTGTACACCATATAAATTCGTCCATTCGAGAGAGTCATGACTATAGTATTAAGGGTACAAAAGTTATCATAATTAATTTTCTTAGTGTTAAATAAATTTAAATATCCAAGCTGTACTTAGCCAAAAGGTCTATTTTCCTTAGGCGAAACCACACCCTGAGAATAATATCAATTATTAATTTGTTCTATTCTCTGAATAATCATTTTGTATTAACTTGTTTTTTCTTATTCAAATAGTTCAGTTTATGACCCTTTCCAAGGGCTAGTATCCATTTTATTTTCTTCAATCAAAGAGTACCGAACTTTTTACATAGTATTTATAATTTAGAGATTCAAATCTGCTATCATTCAATATTCATTCTGTATCTATTGAGAGTCATAATTTGTATAATCTGTTCAATATTTGCTGTAACAGTTTACCTCTCAGAATATATCCATATTACCATTTTGTTAAACTGGGTTTACTTCATTATACCTCCAAATTCGTTCTTTCTCGACTGACACATATTGATCATTCAGGACACATCCTGTTTCGCAATAGTCAGACATTAGCGAGTATAGTATCTATCATTAGACTATTATTTCTTCTGGTGGTAAATGGTGGTCGATTTTCTTATCAAGTAATAAATCTTTTTATTGGGAATATCCCAAAGAATCAAATAATGAATCGACTCCCACTAGCCTACCACGCCGAGGTGGAGTGAATCCTGCATTATCAGCCAATCAATGTCGCAAAGAGAGGTGATAGATCGTATAGACAACATTGGAATTAAACTCGGTACTCGAAATATTTACTATTTTGGTTCAGCACTTTGCCTTCATACAACCTATAGTACTCATCAGAGACCTGGTTTGCATGGATTTGCCATTCTGTCTGTTGTTTCATGCGGTCTAATATCTTTCCAAATTACGGCACAATTATTGGATTCTGGATATATTAGTCATCATTTGGAGAAAAAGTTCACTCCAAAATCACTATCTCTTTCTGATCCTAGCGACAGCATAATTTACACTCAGCAGATTCAAGTTGAACTGCATTTTATTATTTAATTGGATTTAATTCCATCTCACTATATTATAACCACCTACAGCGTTAAGTTAGAAATTCAGATCCCTTACTTCGGCTACCTTTGTAGACCGCCAAACCCTCTATTGAGCAAATTAACTTTTTCAATCTGTTCCATCCATACACCAGTCATTCTACTTAGATACTCTGAATTAAATGGTACCGACAATCCGATCAAACAAAGGTTGGTCAACCTAGCCTGCAACTACCTATCGTTAAATCATAACCTCAAATACTATAATTGTTCAATTATTTCATTTAATCTAACCATTTTAACTATTAATTACTTTTTCACTGTACGTCCTCCCCTCTCCATAGAGCAAAATAGGCTGCAATATTCGCCAACACAAGGTAAGACCTACTATACGAGGCAATCGTACTTATGGTTAAACGATTGTAATCCTAGTTCCTTGTCATACAATTCAAATTATATATTTCTGTGTCCCCCCCTTGGAGTAAGATTGTGACACACGATGTTTCAACGAGAGGCTGGGATTTGACAGTATGTTCAGAAATCAAGATGAATATCCCACCAAATCTCCTACACGAATACAGTGTAAGTTGTATTATGATAGCTACAGTACATATGTACTGTATAGTACAGTACCTGTTCGTGTTTACCGTTAATAATAGATAATATGATATGATAATATGATAATAGAAAGCTCTATTAAAAACAGCCATCACTTCCTTGTTCTCGGATATTTTCGATAACGGGACTTACGCTTTAAAGAATTTGGGGTCGCTGAATCCAAATCCGAAATCAGAACCTTTCTATCTTCATTTTCAAGAAAGATAGATTTTGAGAAGAAGTGATGACCGGAGAGACGTAGAATCACCATGTGAAAGCGGTGATATGTCCGCTAGTATCTCGATCAAATCAGGTTTCTGCTTGCCTCGAGGGGAAAAGACATGACAAAAGGAGGTTCCTGGATCGTGATCACCATGTGAAAGACACGATTGGACTCAATGTACTTCGACAAAAAACCGTGAACACTGTTCAGTGTTCAAGTTGCACGTCTCCTATCGTGTGAAAGAGACCTAGAGTCTATAGAGATTAAGTTGATAACATTTTGTTTATAACTTTGGTGTAAACGCAGCTTTACAGTGTCATATTTTTGTACATGGGACAGTTTCGGGCTACCATGCCCCTTGTCTCCAAAGTTGTATTGCTTCTTTCCGGAATAAATGATTAAAAAACATCACATGATCGAGGGAGAGCATCACTGTCTCTCATATTATAAGTAATACTATTGAATTATTATTCAATTGTAGATGCTTACAATAATCCGACATCACATAATTACTATTCTATTGTGAAAATAAACTTTGGATTTTCTAGGATACTTACTCAACCACTCTCTCCCCTGTATTTGAATTTCCTATCTCTTCCTGCAATTCTCCCACTAGAACAAGACAGGATAACGAGTCACAAAATAATATGGAAAATAATTATTGTCAGGTTCTGGATATCATTATTCGAATTTCTATCTAGTTCGTTTTATCGGAGCATTTTTATTCTGGATACTATTGGAAAAAAATTCCTGAGAGAAATTATTCTATACTATTTGAGATACAAGTGACTGAGAAAGATTCTTTCTCAGTCAGTCATTCCACATTTCAAAGATTCATGAAGTTGTTTCAAGGATACATTCTACAAGGTATTGTTCATCGAATAACATACTTGATTTCTCAAAATCTAATCCCATTTGAGACTCGTCCATTTCATCTCTAAAAAATAATTTGATTTTGCACTCCTTTCAATTGTTCAAAAATTGTGTGAATTTGAAATTGAAATGTATAGTTATCTGATCAATAAATGTCTCTGTTTGATGTGGATAAAGCCTCGTGCTTAGCCGTAAGTTGACCAATCAAGGTTGAGCTCTGTCATTGGTCAAAACAAGACACGCCCAATGCATTCATGATTGTGATATCTTGAACCGTGAAATAATACGACGCTGGTTTTAGGAAACTTCGTATGTGTTTCACTATTTCATTTTTTCAGGAAAGCAAAAAACAACTCCAAATTGCTGGTAGCTCATTGAAAAATTATCAAAACATTTTTCTTGTACATACTATAACATTTTAATGTTTCATATTATTATCCTATGAATATTCATTCTGAAATGGTTTTTGAAATTATAATAATTGAAAAAAGAATGGATAGCTCCTATGTGACAATTTATTCATTTTTGAATTCCACTGGTGATAAAAGTTACATACGAGACTTTCCATAGCCATGGTCAATGTTGATTTTATTGCATGGCAACAATCAAGCGATTGAACAGGTGTGATGATTCTAATCAATACAGGGATATCATATCTGGGGCCTGTTTCATGAAGATTTAGGTTCCCTCTATTTCAGGAAAAAGGCGGATACACACTAGATTTATAAATGTTTTCACATACCACTTGTGAATTTTCATAAAACTGAACCTTGGTATAACATGATAATAAACTATTTCTCAAATGTGCTATTAGTCTATTCACATTTCACAATGCTACTGTGCTTTGTATAAAAATAACAAAACTGTGAGAAAATAGTGCTAACAGAAGTAGGAGAAGTGCCAGAAGTAATGCTGAAATAGATGTTGAAAAGCTGGAAGACAAACAATGGAAGAGAGAATTTGAGCTGGAACTACAAAATAGGTTCCAAATGTTGCAAGATCTACAAAAAGAAGATAATGACATCAATGGCGGCTCGCCGGGGAAATCAAGTACTGCCCGGCTGTACCAAAATATTCCAATACAAAATAATGTTTTTATAATAAGAATAAGTAAATAAAGTTCCGAGAATATTCATAAGGTTACGATTATTTATTGTTCAATAACTTATCATTAATCTCATTAGCTGAATCTGAATAAGGCTGGCTGTGCGTATGAAATGTGAAGCATTTTGTCGCTGGTGAGTTTTGTTGTTGTCCCATATTACTGAGATATTCGTTCTGAGCTGCATTTTGCTCAGGGGATGCCGTGTTCTATTTTGCAGTACTGACCTTGGTCGCTACAGGAGTACTATACACACGCGTTGCCATGGAAACGATATATACATACTTATAGACTCTACATTAGTGAAGCCTATAGGTACTGCAAGACGAGCTGGGGCATCCCCTTACTACCAACATTGCAATATGAAAATGCAGAACATAACGTAAAAACGAGGAATGTGTTTTGAAAAAATTCTATTGGTCAGGTTGGCACAATCGAAGTTTTAAAAGCGCTCGGTTGATGAACTGCATGCACAGAGAAGAGGATATATATCTCTTCTCTGTGCTGCATGTCTGCTGTTTACAGTTTGAGGTTATCCTAAAAATTTTGAAAACAACACGGTACACATCGCGCTGATTCTTATTATTGAGATTAATTTATTCTATTGAACATTATTCTATAAATATACCGGTGTAAATGATGTATCTGTGGAAGTAATAGTGTTAGTTACAGTTAGTGTAGCGTTATAATCTTGTAGTGTGAATACTGAATAGTAGTTACATTATGGAACCATCAATAGATTTAGTTTGTGCTCTCTTAGAGACACTATTCTTCAAGTGGACTGATAGTGACAAAAAAGACCAAAGTGAGTAACCTCCTTTATACAAAATTTCAGGCATGCTTGAAGTATAGTTTTATTTTTTCAATATTTCTCTCAAATGACTTATTTTTGACACCAAACGGAATTGAGAATAATAAGCAATTCATCTTTCAAATCCCATACCTGATAGCCTATGTCATATTCGATTTTTCATGTTATTTGGGCTTCCCCTATATTTTCCTCCACGAGCCGCCACTGAATGACATAGAGAGTAAGTGGAACATCCTCAAGAAAAGTGTGACAGAAACAGCCAAGGAAATATGTGGGGAAAAGAGAAGAGTAAAAAGAAACCCTGGTTTGATGAAGAGTGCAAGCAGAAATTAACAGAACGAAAGCAGAAGAAAATGATCTGGTTAAGTAGTAACACAGCTGAGAATAGAGACAGGTACATGTAATCAAATAGCGAAACGAATAAGATATTTAGAAGGAGAAAACTAATGTTTGTGAATAGTTTAATCGATAAAGCAGAACAAGATCGTTCAACGAATAATGCAAGAGACTTTTATAGGAAAATAATGTTTTTTAGAAGGGATTCACACCAGATACATATGGAGTTGAGGACAAAGAGAGAGTTGTATTAACTGAGAACCAGAAAGGGCTTGAACGATGGAGGAAATATTTCTATGAACTGCTGAAGGTGGAATATTTGATGGGTCCGTATCACAGAGACAAGTAGTGTTTTTGAACGATATTAGTGTCACAGAGACAAGTTTCATAGGAACAAGTATTTCTATAAATGGTAGTCTCACAAGAACAAGTTCCCACAGAGACAAGGTGAGTCTCACTGGAACAAGTAGTGTCACTGAAACAAGTAGAGGGGTAGAGTCCCATTCGAACAAGTGGA
This sequence comes from Nilaparvata lugens, assembly GCF_014356525.2. Classification (NCBI taxonomy): domain Eukaryota; kingdom Metazoa; phylum Arthropoda; class Insecta; order Hemiptera; family Delphacidae; genus Nilaparvata; species Nilaparvata lugens. Next base: position 55,412,003 of record NC_052505.1, on the reverse strand, counting down.
GTGTCACAGAGACAAGGTCAGTCTCACAGGAACAAGGTTGGTGTGGTGTGGTATATAATTAAAAATAAAGGCTATTCATTCTATTCTATTCATGTCACTATAATATATATATATATATATATATATATATATATATATATATATATATATATATATATATACATATATATATACATATACCACATGTAACATGTATTATTTTCAAAGTCATTTTTCTCTCTTTATTTTCAATCATTTAAAATTTGTTATTATTTTAAATAAGTAGATAACTATTGTTTGTTTTTAATCATATTATTTGTATTATTCTTTTGTATTGTTATAATACTTGATAGAGAGTTGAGTGTGAGAGAGGATCGACTGCGCCCTAACTTCGCCCTCTATGAAAAATAAAGGCAGTCATTCTATTCTATCCATGTCACTATAATATATATATATATATTTATTTATTTATATATTTCTTATATATATATTTATATTTATATATACAGGGTGATTCATAATTATGGTAAAATAGTTCAATACGTGATAGTAGAGGTAAAAAAAAGAAAAAAACTTCCCATAAACATAATATATATTATATACATATATAATAGAATAGAATGACTGCCTTTATTTTTCATAGAGGGCGAAGTTAGGGCGCAGTCAATCCTCTCTTACACTCAACTCTCTATCAAGTATTATAACAATACAAAAAAATCATACAAATAATATGATTAAAAACAAACAATAGTTATCTACTTATTTAAAATAATAACAAATTTTAAATTATTGAAAATAAAGAGAAAAAATTACATTGAAAATAATACATAACAATGATGAATGATAGTATTTTCTGATACTTCATCACTTAGTAAAAAATAAGACACTACAGAATACAAGACAGTAGGCCTACATAGCAACTGAAGTGTTTGCTATACATTTCATTCCCTACTTATTATCATTAGCCTATGTAAATATCGAAGTGGATAAGTAAATTACATTAGGATTTATTCAAATAGTAAAATAGAATCTTCCTTCAATCAACAAACAACGTGACAAACAACGCTCCTTCAATCCACGTGACATACATTTGTATAAATAAATATAATTTACATATGTAAATAATGTGGTGACTTCATTTGTTGCCAGCTTTTAACGTTTCTCCTATGGAGAAAAAAATAATGAATTTAGTGGACTGTTTAGTGGATCCTAGACATTCAGATTCAAATCTACATAACAATTGATTCCCCTTTTCATCCAGGATATTCTTGTGGTTTCGATTTAATGACTGAGCGAAGTGAGTTCTAGGATTCAAGTCGACGGTTTTGCATTTCTCTTTATGTTTATATGTTCCGCAATTACGGCGAAACAAAGCAATAGATTACCATAAAATTTGACAGGTATATTACTTTTTAAATTGTGCCTCAAGGTATATACAAGAATTTTGAAAATTTTGCATTTTAAGGTTAATACGATAGGAAAAGTCTCCTTCGAACTCCAATATCACATTAAAAATCAGAATAGAATCATTCATTATAAATAAGCTGTCGAGTGGATTTTTAATTGCATGCAATAATGCATGCAATTATTAACCTTCTAGTCCTGACCCTATTTTTTTCCGACGTTAGTCGTGATCCTGGGTCCCAGGGACCCGCTTCTTTCATATTGAATATCTCAATATATTTCAAGATCTAATGTTATTCCATGATTCTTATATGTCCAAGGGTTATTGATGAACGCAACGAGCACTAATGTGAAGCAGAAATCGATCTGTAATAGTGTGATATTTAGAGGGTATTATTGTAGTTGTTTTTGTGTTTCTTATATTGTTTTTCAGGTTTTTGAACTGAAATGAACTTTTATCCTAACTGTATGTTGAACCCTGCGTTTTGAGTGTGAGAATTGACTCTGTTTTGTTTGAATTCGCTAACTTGTTGCTTAGTTGTCAAAATTAAAGCAATTTTCGTGCATTTTTCAAATACAGTTTCAATTTCATGTCAAAAAAGCCACTGTGTTTGAAGATTGTACGAGCATTGACCTTATTGCAGCTTTGGCTTTTCCACTGGAAGTTATGCTCAACGCTCGTGGAGGGGGAATAATTTTCAGTGAAAAGGCCACAATTGGTATTGAGACGCGAACGAAAAATCATGTAACGGTGTGCGAGCCTCGGTCCTCTGAATGGGCCCATTTCCCATTCAGAGGGACAAATTGTTATGTTTTCAGTTATCAGTAATTTTTATCTAGTTGAATAGAAAACCAAATTTCATATAGTTAGTAGGAGTAGAATCAGAAAATTATTTGTGCATGTGAGTTCAAGTATAGTGAGTTTTATTAAAGCGTATGTGAGTGTTTCTGAAGAGTCCAACTTTGAATATTGTTAAAATGGTGAGTGCCGAACTTTTGTTGTTTTTCTTATTAAGCTCATAATTTTATTTCATAGAATGACCGAGGCCCAAATTTAAATGCAGCAAGTTAGCAGGTTCCCAAAATATGTAGATTGGTATTGAATATATTTTTTTTGTGAATCAATTGCTGAATCACTTTGTTCTGTTTGAAAATTTGACATGTTGCCTGACTTTTATTAATTGGTTCTATTTACTTAGAGTTCAATAAGCCGGAAACTAAATTTTATTAGTATTTTTCATTGAAGTTCCTGGCTCGTAGTTGCTAGCTGCTAAAATAGGTGACAATTAGTTAATGATGATAATCTGTGCATTTGAATGAACGAATCCACTAAAAGCTCCCAACCATTCAAGGATTCAAATAGAGATTCTATAGCATAATTTTAGCAAATATTAAAGAAAAGAAGAAACAACCCCCCTCCGTTTACATTGGTGGCCAGCGGTGGTATAGTCTGCAAGAATGACTATCGAACCGAATGTATTCTTATATATTTCATATTTTGGAAGGTTAACTCAATAGAGACAAATGTGTCACCGGTTGCAGAAATTATGTCAGGTGTGGTGTAGGGTTAAAAATACCTCCACCGGTTACAGATCTTTATTATAATTTAAAATAAATTTATAAAACCTTGCATTTTCAGGGTGATGGAAAAGAACGTTTGGTTATTATTTTATATAAAGTGAACAAAAAATGATAGTGATGAATACAATTATGGATCTCACATGTAACACTAGAAGAAAGATGGGAGAAAAATTGGAAGGTCATAGTCCACTCTTAGGGTAGTTTTTACCCTACCCTCAAGTTCATGTTACACAATATTTGCAAAACTTATGAAATTATAGTGATGAATACTACTATAAATCCTAAAACATACATGAAACACTACTAGAAACATGAAAAATAAATAAGGTCATATAAAGTTTACTTTTAGGGGAGGTTAAGTACCCCTTGGATCACTTGAAGCTCATAGGTTTCACTATCATCCTACTCAGGGTCAGTATACTTATCTTGAGCGATGAATTTATTCTTATCATCACTTATGTCATTGAAATAGAGATCTAGACGTCAATTTGTTATTATTTCTCGAAGTCTCTGTCCAAAATGTACATGTTGACTGCTTAAATTCAATCATTATTGCATGAAAATGTGCATTTGAAAAAAATGAAAAAGTTACGTTAGTCGTGGGACCCAAAAGCATCATTTCACGAAAACAACAAGTCACAGAGCACTAACACTCTACATCAAGTTTAAGTGTCTACTAACATGAATTTACATGGGTCACAATATACAGTAAAGTGAATGGAAGCAAAATTATAACTTAAAAAAAGAATTGCTGGGTCCCTCGGACCCAGGGTCACGACTAGAAGATTAATATCTCAATGTAACTTAGTAAAAAAATCAGATGTCGTGTTGTATATTCATTGCATGCAATGACACATGCAATTAATAACGGAAAGTAAACATAGTATTTTCTCTCGACCTTTCTCTGCTTTCAACCTGGGCTGACCTGTTGCAAGTGTGTTAAAGGAGATTAGCTTTTGATGTTAGCATAGTTTTCATACACTAACCTGTAACAATAAATATTGTTACAATAGTGAGTGATGAGAATTATGCGAATTAGCCTGAGAAGTTAGCCTGTTATGAGAATGGATTTTGCTGTTTTGCTTTTCTGCGGTGTGTTGTGTCGACTCTGTCAGTGTGTGCGTAGAAGTTGTAGTACTCAGAAAAACTTCAATTTTCCTGGAGCAAAAGCTTAGTTCATGACCCTTGCTTTTCTGCGTTGTGTAGTGTCGACTCTGTAAGTGTGCACATAGAAGTTGTGATACTGAGAAGATCAACGATTTTCCTGGAGGAGCAGTCTGGTTCATGACCTTATAAGGCAAAAAATTTATAGCTGTCAAGGAAAAATAGCTGTCATTTGATGGGAGAATGTATCTTAAATTGTAGTAGTAACGTTCCTTTCTATTGGTGGAAATTTTTCCAGAAATTAGTAACTGCCAATCACAGTTAACGTTGGTTAGGTCTATCTAGTATGGATGATCACACAGCTGTCCACGGCAAGACGAAAAAAGCGAAGTACATTCACTCAGTGTCTGTCCTCTGACATAAGCAGTACAAAATGTAGTCTGATCAAAACTTTGTGTTAATCATGGCTCTCATGCCAGCTTCAGGCCTTTTAGTATTTGGCTCTGGAACCTTTTGTTCCAGTAGCATTTTTAGTTTTTTCCACCTCAGTAGTTGCTTTGATTAAGAAGAGAGAGAGAATCAAAATTGTCACCTCACAATAGAGATTTTCCTCCTATAACCGCTACTGAAGCGGTGTAAGTACGGGAACATCAAAGGATGGGATCAACGTACGAATCCATCAATTTACGGATTCATGAACGTGTGTCTTTAAGCTGCTGAGACGCCTCTGAATCGATGGCCGTCCTAGAAGCTTGGAATATGCTGTCTCCTGTCCCATCTGGACGTGTAGAGCTCGATCACCGAGCCTATATTCAATTTGAAGAAACAGCTATAAGGTAACAACTTTTTCCAAATTAAATGAACGTCCCAGGAACTCCGGATGTGACAGAATGGGTTTTAATAATTATAGACTTTCAAAAAAGGGGAAGGGTGTAAAACGTGCGGAATGAGACGTTTGTTAAATCGTAATTTTGAGATATTATTGGGATTGGATAGATTACTAATTTTATTAATTTTGGTTTGAGTAATAGATTTTCGGTTGTATCTTTACATTGAAATGTGAGGCCATATTTTCTCTGTAAGGATCCAGCTGGGAATTTCAGTTTTCTTTAAATTTATATTTTAATCTACTAAGTTACTAAAGTTGAATTAGTATACGAAATGTTTAAAGGTCCCTTATTGATAAATTAATGTATTCATAGAGATGAGTGAACTAGTGCTATTGTTATTACTTGTTATTGGAATTTTACACTTTTAAAAAGCTCTTATGTGGATTCATCCACATAGGAGTCACTCTCCCAATGTTAAAACTGGAATTCAATTTTTTTTTTGAAAAGCTTTTTTGTGTGGATTCATAAACATAGAAGATATTCTGCACCAATCAATCTGCACTGATCAAATGAGATATTTACTTTATATCTCCATAAAATGACTTTAGAATTATTTTACACATAGAAGGTATTCACCAGGTTGTAGGGCTTTAAATTCTGAAGAAAATGATACCACAAATGCAAAATTGAACATGTTGACACATAGGAGGTTCCCTAAGATCAGCGACGAATAGCAAATAAAAAATAAATTTAGTAACTTATATAACGTCGCTGGTCTTAGGGAACCTCCTATGTGTCAACATTACCAATTTTGCGTTTTTCGTATCATTTTCTTCAGAATTCGAAGCTCTACAACCTGGTGAATACCTACTATGTGAAAAATAACTCTATAGTAATTTTATGGAGGAATGAAGAATATATCCTATGTGATCAGTGCAGTTAGATTGGTGCAGAATATCCTCTATGTTTATGAATCCACATATAAGAACTATTCTAGAAAATGGAATTCCAGTTCTTACATTGGGAGAGTCACTCCTATGTGAATGAATCCACATAAGAGCTTTATAAAGTGTGAAATTCCAGATCTTAAAAACATGAACATCATAATAAATAATAATCACATCATAATTGTGATATTTTCGAGCTCAAAATTTAAGTGTTTTTATTCTTTATTTTGTGAATTTATAGTTTGTTTCATGTTTTTAGGAAACTTTTATTATTAACCCATCCAAATTTGAAATTGTTAGTTTTATTCTAATTTATATTTTAGATTGTGATTTGGTGTAGAAATTTGAATGGACATAACCTATTATATTTGGAAAATTTAGAACTAAATTAGGAAATTGAAGAAGTTTTAGGCAATAGCCTGTTTTTTCTTTTCCGATTCTTGTATTTTTTTTGCTAACCTTATAAATAAATAAATAATCTATCATAATCTTCTGGATGGACCATTTTGGTACACTTAGTTCTTTAAAGTGTGGTTAAAAATTGTATTATTTTTTTAGTTGTAACATCGATTCAATTTGACATTGCTAATAGTCTATGGATATATTTTAATTATTCATTTTAATTATTACACAGATCATAATAATAATTATCACAACTAGGATAGACAAAGTAAACTCCGATTGTATTATTTTCCCAGAATCTCTATGAATAATTGTCTGAAACGAGGCTATTCACTTTTGCAGCACTTCACATAAAGAATGTTGGTCTTGGTCTAGAAAAAATGTTACAATTTTTTTTTCAATATAGAGTCAGAAAAATTTAACGTTTTGAAAATTACAAGTAATAATGATAGCACTATGCACTCGTCTCTATGACTATATAGCTCTATGACTATAGCAATAGCACACGTCTCTATGACTATATTAATTTATGCATAGAATTTAAATCTTATCGATTATATATTTTATTTTTATTCTATCATAATCTTTGCAGGAAGATGATCTTTCTATGAGGTTCTCATTTATCATGTTTGAATTATTCTTTCCATTATTACTGCCATGATCATTACATATCTAAGTAGATATTCAGCCGCACCAACAAAGCACCTTCCCTCTCCATTCTCCGCGTCCTCCTCGGTTGCTCCAATTCTCTCCATATAGGCCTTCACTTGACTCCACCATTTACGTCGTAGTCTTCCTCTCGGTCGTCGTCCTTCTGGATTTATTTTAAACACTTGATTGAGATTGGAGTCATCTTTTCTTCTCAATACATGCGCAGTCCATCTGATCCTTTTGAACTTGAACTTGCATACTAGATCTGGCTCCCTATAAAGGTCTCGAAGTTCTCTGATGTGTCTCTACCACCACTCTTCTTCCTCATTCATAGGTCCATGGATTTTTCTGAGGACCTTCTTCTCAAATACATTCAGTTTTCTTCTCTCCCTTTTAATTCTTAACTTCCATGTTTCAGTACCGTAGAGCAATATTGGTTTCATAGATCTCAATTTTTGTAGCATGTAATAACAATTTAGAGGACATAAGTTTGTTGCATGCATAGAAACATCTGTTTGCAAGGTTTAGCTAATTCTGTATTTCTGTTACTTCTGTGTTTTGTTCAGAAATTACAATGCCTAAATACTTTAAGTGTCTACTTTTCAAAGTATTGATCGTTCACTTGGGGAGGACCTTGGTCTCTGTTACCTCGATTTCTTCAACTCGCTACCCGACGCCAGGCAACCCAAAAAAGTTCTCCATGTAATTGATACAGTCCACAAACCAGAGTGCTGTTTGAGCCAGCCTCTGTCGAAAAAACAGTACATATTCTGTATTTATATTATTTACTTCCAGTCAAATTTTCCTCGCTTCCTCTATAAACACTTTTGCCAATTGACTTAAGTCACCTATTCTTCCTGTGAAAATCACCATGTCATCAGCAAACGCTAGTGTGTTGATTCCAGATCCAATTTTTATTCCTTTATACCTTTTTGTAATTTTATGGAGTGCTTCCTCGATGACTATATTGAAGAGAATTGGCGAGAGCCCATCACCCTGTCGTACTCCTGAAAGACTCAGAGACTTGCTCATCCACTCGTACCAAACATGTAGCTCCTGCTATACTTGACCTGGCCAGGTTTTCTAGGTTTTTTGGGATTCCAAACTTCTTCATCCTGACCCACAGTTTCTCACTGTTCATGCTATCATAAGCTTTTTGAAAGTCGATAAATGAAGCAAATAACTTTGTTGAGTTCCCAGTACAGTATTCTGATATAATTTCTTTGAGAATAAATATTTGATTTGTTGTTGACCTGCCTTTCATTTTAGATAAGACTTTATAGGGAATGCTGAGAAGAGAAATTCCTCTAAAGTTGTCGCATTCTTCGTTCTCTCCTGTTTTGTGTATGGGAAAAACTATTGCCTCCTGCCAGTCATTTGGCATCTTTTCTTTTTCTCACATTATCCTTATCAATTTCCAGAGTGTTCCGAGAGTTACTTTACAACTTCCAACAGTATTCTTTGATAAAATGGAAGAACTTGCTCATGTACGGTATAGGAAATACACGAATGACGCATCCTCACGTCTGTACCACTGGACTGATTAACTTGAAACTATGCATATAGATTCCCAATTTACAGACAATGATAGGCCTATTCAGATTTTAGGCCTATCTCAAATTCTTCAAGTTTTCAGTTAGTCATGTTTCCAATCAGTCCCTTGCGGAGCACGGGTAACCTGCTAGTAAAAATCATATGAAAAAAGGTACAAAGCTTGATAGCTGGTTTTGATGTTGTTCCAAAGCAAAACACATTTTTATTAGTCTGTTTAGAGTCTTTTAATCGCAATAGGTTGTTGGTGTGAAATTTTGCCATAACAAAAGTGCTGCGGTAGTTGAATAGAGAATGACTTTCTCCACTTGACCCAACCGTGAGTCCATGTTGGTTACCTTTTATATAGCATAGAGAAAAGATGAGCGTAAGTATCTATACTTGCATCAGTTGTCTCTGGTTATGGATAGTTAGTTAGTTATAGATGCAGTGTATTCTATAACTAAGTGTTATAGTGCCGTGTTATTACACTGCAGTGTTATATCGTCATGCAGTGAGTGAGAATTTCGTTGTCAGTCATTCTTATTGATATTTGTTATCGGAAACTGTTGCAATATTGAACCATATTATATTAATCCATAATAGTTGCTGTGTTATTTGTTTTTGGATGAAGATGGCCTGTTGTAGCACTGTCGGGTCTAGTTGAGAAAGCTATCTTTTAATCATCTACTCCTAGCTCTTGTTATGACAGAGTTTCGCTCTATGAAATTATTCTAGAAGTTTGAAGTGTTTTCCTTTACAGAAACATCAAAACCAGCTCTAACTTATATCTTAATCCTTCAAATAATTATGAACTCGAGAAACTGTACAGTAACACTCCATATGTGTAGAAATGGATAGCTAATATAGTATTGAATCCAGTAAACAAGAGCAAACTGAATTTTTTGTTATACGTACAGTATCTGACAGGGAATGAGTGTGTTTCATTCGTGAATATATATTTCACTTCCATAATTTCAGCAGTTTTCTGGATTCCCAAGTAGTGTTTAGTTGTAACTTCGATGGCATCGTGATATTTTACGTCCTGAATCTCTTTCACACCGAAAAGTCGATTCACCACTCGTGAAAACCTCAACTGTCAAGCAGAATAATCGCCAAATTATTCAAGAAAAAAAAAACAACAGGAATTTTACAAATCAGCAGCTAAATGATCAAATTTTATTGCTACGCATATAGTCCAGTCAATATAGACATAAAAAGGGGGTGTGCTTGCAATTTATATTGTGGTTCTGATTTTTTTTTATATTATTTGGGTACATAAGAGAAGTCCAGAACCAATTTCTTCATGCACAATTTCCTCGTGCTAGATTCAGGGTGGGCCAAGAACCTCGTATTTTCGGCCCATTTTCCAGTTCTCAGCTATTTCTGCCAAATCTCGTAATCGGACAGAAAAATTTTTTCTGGCCTTTTTTTTAGATGATAAAATTCTGAATGAAATTGAATCTATGTGAATGAAAAAATTGGTCATTTTTTGTGTATTGGAATATGGGCTTAAGTACACTCAGCAATAAATTTTTCGACCGAATTTGACTTTTGATGCATTATTTTGGACCGTCTTGACGAGCCGAGAAGAATGAAGTGTGGTACGATGAAAATAAATCTGAGCATTGTGTCGAAAGTTATAAGTGTTTGAAATTTTGATCCTTGAGGTGTCCTTAAGCGCGCCTCTCCACTAGGAAATACTGAAATGAAGTGCATCTAACGGGTGATTCTCATAGAACATAATCTCATGAACTTATCTCATTGTACGAAATGTCAATGTGAGGACAATGTAGTTGGTGATGATGGTTGAAGCTGAAAATTAGGTGTTTTTCACAATACAAGGAGCATTGTTGTCAGGTGTACATGAAAATCTATGAGAGATAAAGTGCTCTACCTGATATTAGATTGTAGAGCAGAAAAATACACCAAGAGGGATTTTGAATTATACATCCAAATGGTAAAAATCGAAAGATATTGTTCATAAAATACCAAAATTCATCAAAATTGATTTTTTCTTTAAATTTCACTCATGTTTGATAATTCATAACTCAGTAATCATTGGAGATAGAGAGTTCCGAATGATCTAATTCAGAATAATTCAGAAAAATTTAGAATTTTATCATCTAAGAAAAGGCGATAACAAATTTTTCTGTCCGATTACGAGATTTGGCAGGAGTCCGATAGCTGAGAACTGGAAAGGAGTCGAACATACGAGGTTTTTGTCCTACCCTGCATCTAGCACAAGGAAATTTTGCATGAAGAAATTGGTTCTGGACTTCTCTTATGTACCCAAATAATATATTAAAAAATCAGAACCACAATATAAATTGCATGCACCAATGTATATAGTAACTGGATTAATAGTAATATCTCGATGCTGTGGAAGGGGTGCGTATCGCCCTGGGGATTACCTTTTCGCAACATCACTTCCACGAAACCACAAATAATGTTATTGAAGTGTTTATCCAACATAGAGTGTATTTCACAAATATAGCACTGTGATTATAGTGAGGTTCACGTTATAATCTCCGTATTTGATCAACATTGATGTTTCTATCCATGTCTATCTATAGATGTATGTTCAGTTGGCCTTCTAGAGGAGCACGAAGAACGGGTTTTAAAAACTTGCAAAGATAAGCCCAACATCTGCATTTTTCCAGGGATTCTTCCGCGTTTTCTCAGCTATTCAAGAACTAATTGGTACAGAAGTTAAGCTAGGATCTGAAAATTTTTTGTTGATGATTCCAGAGCTTCGCCAAACGTACGCTCATATGCATTTCCCTAGCGTTCCTAAGAATTGTTTCTGTGTTTTGTGACGAATCAGGAAGTATGCTACCACAATTTGATTCAAAAAACGTTATTTAATTACAATCCATATGGATCAACATTTGTAACCAATGTTTGTATTTTTGAAAACTTTTGGTGGGTGAACGTAAAAAAAGCGTTGATAGGATTAAATCAGCATGGATGGATTTGAATAAGATGAATAGATGAATATACTGTGGATAGATTCAGACATAGATGAATGGAGATTGAGAACAGAACGAGTTTCAATTTTTTATAAATATTCGAATAATATTGACAAAACTCTAAATGGAAAATTATTATTAGAATCCAATCAACTTATTTTTCAAGATGATTATTCATTTCAAAAATAAGTTCTAATTTTAATAATAATTTCTTATAACACAGGACTGTCTACTTTGTCAATAGACTATGATTAAATAAATATTTGTGTATAAAATAGGTTTGATTTCGAATCTTGCTCTCACCTTAGTATCAGTTGAGTGACTGCAGCTCCAAAGATCTTTTTTGATGTGCACAAAAAAGTCACCAAATTCATTGGTTACTTTCTCATATTCAGCTTGTCCGTTGGAGCCAATAGTATATATGTGAATCTCAGTCCTATGTTCTTCTTTGTAATCATGAATATTTTCATGTAATGTACATCTTTGAAAAAAAAAAACAAATGGTAGAACAGTTATCAATCAATTTTATCTTTTATTTATTGATGATCAATATCGGGGGACCGATCTTTGCTCTGGAGTGTAAAAGCATAGAAAATTTGTAACGAAAAATTGAATTCATAGTTTATATTAATTTATTCAATTTCTGTTTCTCAGTCATACAATTATTTCTACAGTTATATTAGGAGGTACAACAGGTTTATGCCCAAAACTGTTCCTTTTCAAATTTATACTACAGTCCAAATCAAAATCTAGGTTGAGCAACCATCTCTCATCAAAATGAAAATTTATTCATACTTCAAAAAACAAACACATCATCAATTACAAATAGATATACAGTTCAGTTCGGACAGCCGAACAGATAAGACGCAACTCTGTGCTGCTCTGTGTTACCTTTCGATTCTCAATCCGGCGTGTATTTATTGGCAAAATTGTTTACAGTTAAAACGAGTTCCATTCTCATTTTATAAATATGCTGGCGGTCTGTGGCATTTGTGATCAGAAAATTTTAGAAAAAGTTCCATCAGTGAAATGTAGTGGTGTATGTGATCGAAATTTTCATGTTAAGTGTATCAGCAGTGATCTCGATGCAAGATGTACAAGATCGGGAAAGGAGTGGAAATGCAAAGAGTGTCAAAGTCAATCTTCCGACCTCGCGAGCTTGAATTCCGATGCATCCAATAGTGAGTATATATCAAAAGACTTTATGGTGAAAATGTTTGACAAATTTAAGGAAGAGGTATTCAGTGAATTGAAATCATTCAAAGAGGAGCTATCTGAACTTAAAAAGTCTAATGAGTTCATTTCTGATGGTATTGACTCTACAAACGTTTCAATAAAGGATATAGAAAACGAATTGGGTGAAATTAAAAAACAAAATAAGGAGCTACGTGAAAGAAATCTTCGACTTGAGGAAACTGTGAATGAACTACAAGAAAAAGTGAGATCCCTCGAGCAGTACTCGCGACGAAATAATGTGGAAATTAGTGGTATTCCCATCACACCTAATGAGGACATTCAATGTGTGGTGGAAGACGTGGGAGCTGCACTGGGAGTCGACGTCAGCAGCAGCTGCATTACTTCAGCCCACAGGATTCCATCGTTCAAAAGAGAGAGGGTGCCGTCCATTGTAGTCCAATTCTCAAACAAATTCGAGAGAGATGTGTGGATCAACAAATTCAGGAAGCAGGGAGGAAAATTTACTGCTTAGAAGGTTAATCCCTTATTCTCAGAAAGCAGAGTGTTCATCAACGAACATCAATCACCGGACAATAGGCAATTTCTTTCACAGTTGAAAAGAAGATGTCAGGAAATTGGTTTTCAATATGCATGGTGTAGGGATGGTAAGTTTTTTGTAAGATAGGCAAGTGGAGAAAAATGTATCAGAGATGGTAGATTGAATGGATTGAATAAATCTAAAAATCAGTGATTCCGTTAACTCCAAATAGTAATCTTGCATTTAATGATTAGGTAATGTTAAATCGATTGAAGAAAAAAGAATCAGGTAGTTTAAATACTATAATTATATGTCCATATGACTGAGAATATTACGAACGAATTCATGAGTTTGGATTAATCTTTTTTTAATTCTACCGAAAATAACAATATTGAATTTGCTTGCCTTTATGCGAATATTAGAAGCATTAGAAATAACTTCGATAGCTTTTTGTTAGAATTTTCACAAATAAAAAATAAAGTGCACTTTATTATATTTAGCGAAATATGGATAGGTGCAGACGAACTGAGTTTCTATAATATACCAGGATACAATATTGCTTCATGTAATGCGAATTACAGATCTGGAGGAGTGTTGTGTTTTGTTTCAGATGAGATAACAGCACAACAAAGTATAGTTAATGGTATGAGAACTGCCGATTCTTTATTGTTAAGTGTAAGATTGAACAACTCGTATTTTAAAATTTGCTGTTTGTACAGGCTACAGCAGTTCAGTGAGGATGAATTCATAGAGGAATTATCGGATTATACTCAGTTCTTGAATACGAATACAATTCTGATGGGTGATATGAACATAAATATATAAAATAGGAACTCACAAGCTTCTAAGTATGTAAATTTACTGAACGATAACGGGTTTCTATCATGAATTGATGCACCAACAAGAAAAACAGAATTTACCAGTACCTGCATAGATCATATTTTTATTAAGGATAGAAGAATTGACAGATATGAAACAGCAATATTTGAAGTTAATCTCACCGATCATTGTATGTTGGGTCTTGTTTATAGGAAGCTTAATAGAAAACAAAATGACTCCGAAAAAGTAATAAAAATGTCTATATAGATTACGAACTAGTCAATAATAAAATTAAAGATGTAATATATGAATACTTTGCAAGAATTAGTGACGTCAATCTTTGTTATCAAAAGCTAGAAGATATATTGAATAATGCAATTGAATCCAGTTCAAAAACTAGAATTGTAAATAAAAAACTAGCTAAAGCGCAATTAATTAGTCCGTGGATAACTCTCAAGCTATTGAATAAACTAAAAAAGAGAAAACAACTTTATGCTATTGCAAAGCGAAGACCCTATGATAATTCTTTTCAAACGTACTTTAATTCATTCTGTCAAATACTGAAGGCTGATATTATTACTGAGAAGGATAATTACTATTCAAAATTGCTCATAGGAAGCCAAGCTGATTCAACTAAACAGTGGAAGATGATTAATGGTCTAACTGGAGTTAAAAAGAACAAAGGTATTGAACAAGTTGAGCTCTCTGATGGTACAATTATTTCAAAGTCATAGGACGTAGCTAGAGAAATAAATCAGTTTCTAATTGCAGTTGATAGAAATGATACTGTACCTGCTTCACGCTTATCAGTGCAAGATAAAAGCCTAGTTGAAAATAACAGTCATTCGTTTTATCTGTTTCCTACCACTGTTCCTGAAGTTGTCAATGTAATCAAAAGTTTGAAGTCTAAAACGTCATCCGGTTGCGATAATTTTAATACTAAATATTTCGAATTATATTGCACCATTTATTGTTCATTTGATAATCCAAGTTTTGAAAAAGGTATTTTCCCTGAGAATCTCGAATCAAGTGTTATTGTACCAATCTTCAAAAAGCAAAACTCAATAAAAATAGATAATATAAGACCGATTAGTTTGCTTTCAGTTTTTTCAAAAATAATAGAAAAAACTATGGAAGTAAGATTGACTAATTTTTTGCAAAGAATGAATTTTATAAGTGACAAACAGTTTGGATTTCAAAAAGGCAAATCAACCGAAGATGCGTTGATAAAAGTAGCAAACTATATTTATGATAATATTATTGATAAATTGAAAACTACTGGATTATTTGTGGATTATAGAAAAACTTTTGACCTAGTGGATCATAAGCTTTTATTGAAAAATCTGGTGTGGTACACTCACACAACTTTCCTTGCTCATATTCGAAACTACGATCAGACTTTTGTATATGTGTATATATAATTGTTTTCAGAGTACTTTTTCCTTTGTGTAAATTGTGAAATTCAATGATTTTTTTAGTCGACATTTTTTTAAAGTCGTCAAAACAGCTGTTCTACAGATGAAATATCTCGACTATGTGTTCTTTTTATGAACTGCTCTACCTACCTACCTCATGCACGAGAAGGAGGTTACAAAGTCCATTTCTCAAGGATGGGGTGGACCCCCCATTAGTTTCCCAGAAAGGAGACTCATGCCAGTTAAAAGAGCTGATAAATAACTATACAGAGAATGAATTTGAAAAAAATCGGTCAAGTTATTTTGAAAAAATCGTGAAAAACATGGTTTTTTAGTAATTATCCGCCATTTTTCTCAAGAATATTACGGAGCTCCTGCAATTTTCCAAGGAAAAAACTCATGTCATTTGATAGGACTTATGAATAGCTACCCATGGCTTGAATTTGAAGGAAATCGTTAAAGCCGTTTTCGAGAAAACCGTGAAAAACCTGGTTTTTGGTCATTATCCGCCATTTTTCTCAAGAATATTACGGAGCTCATGGAATTTTCCCAGAAATGAGACTCATGCCAGTTGATAGTGCTTATGAATATCTATCCATGGTATGAATTTGAAGTAAATCGTTAGAGCAGTTTTCGAGAAAACGGTGAAAAACATGGATTTTTAGTCATTATACGCCATTTTTCTCAAGAATATTACGGAGCTCCTGAAATTTTCCCAGATAGGAAACTTATGCCAGTTAATAGGGCTTAGAAATAGCTATCCATGGTATAAATTTGAAGAAAATCGTTGGAGCCGTTTTCGAGAAAACCGTGAAAAACATGGTTTTTTAGTCATTTTCCGCCATTTTTCTCAAGAATATTACGGAGCTCCTGAAATTTTCCCAGAAATGAGACTTATGCTAGTTGATAGGGCTTATAAATAGCTATCCATGATATAAATTTGAAGAAGATCGTTAGAGCATTTTCGAGAAAAACGTGAAAAACATGGTTTTTTAGTAATTATCCGTCATTTTTTCCGCCATCTTGAATTGAATTCCATTGAATTTCTTATTGTCGGGTCCTCATGGTATAGGGACCTTAAGTTTGAAATTTCAAGTCGATCGGTTAATTAGGAATGGAGTTATCGTGTTCACAGACATACACATACACACACACATACACACACACACACATACACACACACAGACCAATACCCAAAAATCATGTTTTTGGACTCAGGGGACCTTGAAACGTATAGAAAACTTGAAATTGGGGTACCTTAATTTTTTTTGGAAAGCAATACTTTCCTTACCTATGGTAGTAGGGCAAGGAAAGTAAAAAATCTGGTGTGGTACACTCACACAACTTTCCTTGCTCATTAAACTGGGAGCCTCATTCTTAAACGACAATAATTTAGAGAAATAACATAATGACGATTGGCGGCAACATAATTATTTGAAACTACGATCAGACTACTGTATATGTGTGTATATAATTGTTTTCAGAGTACTTTTTCCTTTGTGTAAATTGTGAAATCCGATGATTTTTTAAAAATCGTCAAAACAGCTGTTCTACAGATGAAATATCTCGACTATGTGTTATTTTTATAGACTGCTCTACCTACCTACCACATGCACGAGAAGGAGGTTACAAAGTCCATTTCTGAAGGATGGGGTGAACCCCCCATTAGTTTCCCAGAAAGGAGACTCATGCCAGTTGATGGAGCTGATAAATAACTATACAGAGTATGAATTTTAAATAAATCAGTCGAGTAATTCTTGAGAAAATCGTGAAAAACATGGTTTTTCAGTAATTATTCGCCATTTTTCTCGAGAATATCACGCAGCTCCTGCAATCTTCCTAGAAATGAGCCTCATGTCAGTTGATAGGGCTTATAAATAGCTATCCATGGTATAAATTTGAAGAAAATCGTTTGAGCCGTTTTCGAGAAAACCGTGAAAAACATGTTTTTTCAGTGATTATCCGCAATTTTTCTCAATAATATTACGGAGCTCCTGGAATTTTCCCAGAAATGAGACTCATGTCAGTTGATAGGGCTTATAAATAGCTATCCATGGTATGAATTTGAAGAAAATCGTTGGAGCCGTTTTCGAGAAAACCGTGAAAAACATGGTTTTTTAGTGATTATCCGTCATTTTTCTCAATAATAATACGGAGCTCCTGAAATTTTCCCAGAAATGAGACTCATGTCAGTTGATAGGGCTTATAAATAGCTATCCATGGTATAAATTTGAAGAAAATCGTTAGAGCCATTTTCGAGAAAAACGTGAAAAACATGGTATTTTAGTAATTATCCGCCATTTTTTCCGCCATCTTGAATTGAATTTCTTATTGTCGGGTCCCCATGGTATAAGGACCTTAAGTTTAAAATTTCAAGTCAATCGGTTAATTAGGAATGGAGTTATCGTGTTCACAGACATACACACACACACACATACACACACACACACACATACACACACACACACACACATACACACACACACACATACACACACACAGACCAATACCCAAAAATCATGTTTTTGGGCTCAGGGGACCTTGAAACGTATAGAAAACTTGAAATTGGGGTACCTTAATTTTTTTTGGAAAGCAATACTTTCCTTACCTATGGTAATAGGGCAAGGAAAGTAAAAAAATGGAAAGTATAGGAATAAGAGGAGTAGCGCTAAATTGGTTTCATAGTTTTTTAATGGGTAGGAAGCAACAGGTGCACATTGGTGACCATCTTAGTGAACCGGAAATGGTGAAAATGGGGGTACCCCAGGGGTCAATACTTTCGGAAACCATGTTCTTGATATTTATCAATGATTTATTAGGCCAGGATTACAATGGCAATGTTTCTGCATTTGCCGATGACATAGCAATTTTTTATACTGGTCAAAATCCTCAGGATATTCACAATAAGGTAGTTCAGGACCTTGGGCTGCTGAGTGGCTGGTGTTTTTGAAATAATATGGAAATAAATGTTGGAAGAACAAAATATATAAATTCTAGTACCAGACCATTCGATTTCGACTGTAACTTAATCTATGATAACAAAGAAATAGAGAAAGTTCAGCAATTCAGGTATCTTGGATTAATCTTTGACGACAAAATGAGATAGAATTACCAAATTAATAAATCGCATAAGAAGATGACAATGCCAATCTGGAAATTCCATCACTTGTGAAACTTCTTTGATGAAAAAGTGTTGGGAATGCTATACTATGCATTGGTACACTCGAATTTGCAATATGGCATAACATGCTGTGGTGGAAACTTCAAAAAGTTGATAAAACCAATTAGAACTACTCAAAATCACTTTATAAGAATAGTTCTGAAGAAACCAAGGCGTGAAAGCTCTTTTCCACTTTATAAAACAATTAATGTCTTGCCGGTTCAGTATCTTTTTGTATTCAGGGTTCTGCGATTATTCTATGAAAAAAGTGGAAATACGAGTACAGATAACTTGATTTATAATACTAGACGAGCAGTTTCAATTTTTTTTAGATCTCGAAAAGTTTGTACCGTACAATGATTTTCAAAAAATCTTTTAATTACTTGGGTACACAATATTTTAATAGTTTGCCAATGGATATCAGGAAATGTAATAATAAGAATAAATTTTTGATGTTGATGTTCTAAGAATTATCCCGGTTTCAAGTTTTTTTTATTACTGTTTAGAGTTGATTATGTTGTTCATGAATCAAGTTGTTCTTTGGTTTGGGTATTGTTTTTGTTCGCTGCTTTGTTTTTTGTTAATTGCATGTTTGTATATCATTGTACTGTACAGAGATCTACTCATGTATGTTGTCTTGTTATATTGATTTTTGGCTTCTTGCTTGTTATCTTGGCTTGTTAGGAATAGCGATTGAAGTTTACAGGATGCTACAGACGTCGTGCGCTGAAATGTCTGTAAAGTGATGAACTGAACTCAAAAAAAAAAAAAAAATTAATCCATGTCTTAGCAATTTAGTAATTACAATTAAATACATTACTAACAATGACCACACAACTTGTCAAAGTGGTCATATAATTTCCAAAACTTAAAATGAATGTCAAGTGAATTTTATGATGGAAATAAAATTATTCATTTATACTATGAATTCTATTTAGAATGGAATACCATGTTTGCTACAATATTTGTCAATATACTATATACTATTATAAACTATCAGCATCTAGTTACCATTTTGGACTTTCTAAAGTAAACATGTTTTCTGAAAAAATAAAAATAAACAAAAAAAAGTTTTTCTTGCTGAATTTTTCCTTTTGTTAGATCATCTGAATGATCCCACACATGCACTCGTTCACTCACTTCCATCACGGTATCGACAGAAGACAAAATTTCCAGCTGTTTTCCAAGGACGTATTTATCTTTTCAATGTCCTCATCTCACGGTTGAGACCTAGTGCGATCAAATTTTCATATCATAAACCTACATTGTTCCAAATTTTGTGGGAATCATTGATGTCGTTTTCGAGATTCGGTCACATACAGATATACAAACATATGAACATTTAAACATCTAAACATATAATCAGAAATAGCTCCTTTAATGGTAACGGATAGAATTACGTATCATATACAATACTAGCAGGGCACCCGTGCTTCGCTACGGGAATTGATAGATAAGATTATTTTTGTGAAACAATTATAATCTAAATTCTATCAAAATTATTATAATCGTCTTTGAGATTAGGCCACAACTTGGCATGAAAATTATTTAGTCGATCTCGACTTCATTCATTGGCAATTAATATTTCCCGTTGACAGTTACCAAATTAGCAGTGATCATGTTATTTTTGTTTTTGCTGAATGCAATTGAAGATTAAACTGATTCGGAATTTGATGACTCTGGTGTCCATGGATCTCTTGCTTATTCGGGAATTTTTGGCATAGCCTGTCACTTACTTTTCGATTCACTTATCCAGAAGTGTAAAATCAGCCAATCCACTGATTCTCTCTTCCATGAGTCCATTCATGATAGTTAGTATAATATTTATAGCGGCCGATCTCTCATGTCCTGAACTTTACTATCATAAATAATAAAATGAAATCATTTCAATGTGAATTTGCATAAATCTGAATAGAGTTTATTCAATAACTTTGATTGACTACCATTATATGATCCCTTTCTTTCATCTCTTTCTTTGAAAGCTTAGGGATGGAAATTTGGATGTAAACTAACATGTAACTCAATTTAATTTCTTCTTAAATTTACAACTTCAGTATTCGCTTGTGAGCTTGTGATTCTGAAACAAAAAAATATCAGGCCCAGTTGCACAAAAGCCTGTCCAATTTCAATCAGGATTGAATCTCATGAGAAGTAATCAGAGCAGGGGTTATTCTTAATAGAAGGCTTCTCTTATTGGTTCTCGTGGTATTTAGTCCTGATCATTAATTAACAGACAGTGCAACTGGCTCTCTCAAGGCCATGGCTGCGTACAATCATTGAGCAAAAGTGGAACCAATACAACAGAAGCTGAAGAAATTAGTCACATTTCTATCACCTCACAATGAACAATACATTCAACAACCATATGTTTGGAGAGATCGTTTTGAATTTCTTTTGATATCATCCGGTCACTTTCTGAAGCTATTCTTCCAGATGTTCCATGAATACTGCAATGTTTCGAAATATGGTCGCCAAATTTGGTAACTCAACTACAGCTTTTATTAATTATTTATTTATCATTCACAATCAACTTAAGGGAAAAAACAGACTACAGTTCAAAACTTCTTTTCATCCCAATTTCATGAATAAACTGTCCAAATAAAGGTTATGTGCAACTTTCCAATTTTTCACTGATTTCCACATTGAAACAAAACACAAACACTCGAAACAATTACTATGAGGTGAGTAAGTATCAATTTCGAATCAAGAAAGATTAAGATTCGAATTGATAACAAAATTCCTATCAGAATATGACGAAATTGATATCAAGGAAGTAATCTAATATGTAAATAGCTTATGAATAACTTATCTATACTTATAAAATTCTTATCTCACTGACTCACTGATCACAATTTCTGTAAAACTGCAGAATGGATTGCAACAAACCTTGGAATATAAGTAGAATAAAAAGGGGAAACATAGATTCCAATCAGCTGATTTGAATCTATCTTGCCCACTCCCCGCCCCTCACCCCAGCGTTGTCCCCACCCTGTCCCCGGCCTTGGCAGAGTTGGGGGTGACATGACAGTTGGTTAGTGATCAGCTGTTCAGTGACGTCACTTGACCTTGAAACTTCCCGCCACAACAAATTCCCCTCCTTTTTTCTTTCTTCTAACCTCAAACTAGATTTTTCAACCTCAAATCTTTTTTTTTCCCGCCATAAGCAGGGGTACGCGTGCACGGCGCTTAGTGACCAAGTATTGATTTGATTTCACAGACACACACACTCAATTGTTTGGTGTAGTATGAAATTGGCTATTGAAATTTAATATTTAGAAGTAGTACCATCAACACTATTGATTTCCTCCTTTTACCCTGCTGCTGCTTTTGGCATTCAAATTACACTTACTGCTTAGCGCGCACACAGCGCTCAGTGACCAAGTATTGATTTCACAGACACACACAATATTTTTGTGCATCTAATAGGCTATTGAAATTAAATATTAATATTAGCACTCTAACTATTGATTAGTTAGTATTATTTTAGATTTTAGATTTATTAGTTAGATTATTTAGTATTTTGTTCAGGCACTATATCACAGGTGTTGAACCCATACTGACCAGTCAAGCAGCTTTCCTCAATTGTCATTGAATTGATTTTCTCGCTATTGTAGTTCTTCCTAATATTATCTCTATTATCTATTACTGTAGTGTTAAGAGTAGGTAATCAAGAGAAGAAGAAGAGAGAGAAAAAAATTTATGACACATATAGTTAGATACAACTGCACCTAGTGCACACCCACTGCACTAGTGTCTTACATGGTGGCTTGGAGTTCACCTAAAAGTTGTAGGGTCCATGCCCACTGCACTAGTGTCTTCCATGGTGGCTCGGAGTCCACCTAAAATTGTAGGGTCCATGTATCCAATGTCATGGCTCATATGACAAAATGGTTCCACCTGTAAGGGGCTGTCCACCAATAAAAGCTATATGCTTATTACTATCCTACTATCCTAAATACTCTCGACACTTGGTATATGGCTGTTGCAGGGGGTTTCAATTTAGATTTTTTTCTTTGTTCTCGAGTAAATTGTAAATATGACATGCGCACATGTCTACATGACTCATTTCCATTTATAGAATTTCTTGAAGCAATTGTCAATAGTTCAGTTGTGAGTTGTGATTCATACTGTCACAAAGAGGTGTTGTTTAGCAATATCACAGAAAAAGAAGAAGAAGAAGAAGAAGAAGAAGGAGAAGAAGAGGTGTACACCATATCTCCATCACACTCTACATCACCCTCAATAGCTTGCAGTAGTGCCAACCGGTTAACTTTGTTTTTCATCAGCTAACCATCATATCATCTTACGAAAATGTGCTGTTCGGATAGAGAAAAAAAATCTAATTGTTTGAGTCAAAATTGTTGTCAATACACAAGTGGTACAAGGTGGATTGTAGAAGTTGTGTTTGATTTCAACAATACACATATTAGAGAACCATTTGGTTCTGCAGAGAATTTCCTAGGCATAATGAGCAATACTCTCTTTCATGCCACCAGTATCCATTCTTTAAACAATGGACAAGGATTAGTTATCGATTTTCCCACAAGTAGAACATATTGTGAGATGGTAGAGGCCATTGACCCTGAACTACATGATTGGGTTATTATAAATATTTACTCGATATAGTCATTTTTTATAAATATAAAGGTAATACCTATCTGTAAACCATTTCATTTTTGTGTGTTGTTCAAGTGAAAACTGTGTGTCATTAGTCAACTTGCAGGAATGCCTACAATAGAGGTTTGTGTAACTTGCTATGCTTTCAACAAAGGCTGTTTCAACGACCCCCACTCCACTGTAGGGCTGAGAGTGAGAGAGTGAGAGATAGTGAGAGAGAAAGAGAGTGAACAGTGAGTGATCAGTGAGTGAACAGTGAGTGAACAGTGGGTGAGGGAGTGAGACAGTGAGTGAGAGAGAGTGAGAGTCACACAAAACTATCACTATACAATCCTTATACCAATCGCACAATGTTTTGCAATCAATTATTTACAATTTTCATCTCACAAGTCATCTCACAATGCCAAATGTAGGCAGTCTGACATTTATAATTAAACTTGAGTGCAAAGTGTAAAGCTGAGTTCCACATACCTCTATTGTAGGCAGTAGAGTAAGATTGGGAAAACTGACAGACTTTTTTGCTCGAAATCCCCTCCCCCCTCTCCACCCTTGACAATCCCTCCTCCCCTTCCCACCGCCTGTAGGGTGGGGGGTGTTCTAAAAATAGATTTCCCCTCCCCCCTGCCCAGTGGTGGTGAGGGGGATAGAGAGAGAGAGAGATATATCTTTCTCTCTCTTTCTAAAAATAGATTTCCCCTTCCCCTTGCCCAGTGGAGGTGAGGGGGATAGAGAGAGAGAGATATATCTTGCTCTCTCTTTCTAAAAATAGATTTCCCCTTCCCCTTGCCCAGTGGTGGTGAGGGGGGTAAGATATCTCTCTCTCTCTCTCTCTCCTTGGCCAGGTGAGGGAAAAAAAATTTCCCTTTTAGGAGGAAAAATTCCCTCTCTATAGTGACAGATTGAAGTGAATCCATATTCCTACATCTAATGCTATACTGACAGATTGAGGTGAAACTCAAAGATGTGGGGAAAAAAATCTCTTTGAGAGGGAAAAATTCTCTACTGTCAAATTAAAGTGAATCCATATTTCTACATCTAATGCTATACTGACAGATTGAAGTGAATCCATATTTCTACATCTAATGCTATACTGTCAGATCGAAGTGAATCCATTTCGCTCTAATGCTATACTATGATGCCGGACTCACTTTGAGAAATTCCTTTGGTGTCAGATTAAAGTGAATTCATATTTCTACATCTAATGCTATACTGTCAGATTGAAGTGAATCCATTTCGCTCTAATGATATACTATGATGACCGGCTCAAGAGAGAGAGATCTCCTTCTTTTACTCGTGGCATCTCTTTCCCGCACCCTTCTTTATTACGAAAGGCGAGTAAGGAAGAATGTTATACTAAGGAATCTAGATACGCTCCCCCTCGCTTCTCACAACCAGCATTACTGCTTTCTTCTTCTTCTTTTACTCGGGGCATCTCTTTCCCGCACCATTCTTTATTACGAAAGACGAGTAAAGGAGATAAGAAGTAACTATCTTCCATTTTGATCGATCGTTCCTATACTGTCAGATTAAAGTGAAACGTATCTCAGCAGCATTACGAAAGGCGAGTAAGGAATCTAGTATAAGTTTTATAATGGGTCATATTATGTTTGCTTTCCAACTGACAGTCAAGAGTTCAATCAAACTGATTATGAATGTGTAAAAAATTGAGCTCTTTTGCTGTACAAACATGGCAGTCGTTTTTTTTAAAG
The DNA here is from genome assembly GCF_014356525.2 of Nilaparvata lugens. Taxonomy (NCBI): domain Eukaryota; kingdom Metazoa; phylum Arthropoda; class Insecta; order Hemiptera; family Delphacidae; genus Nilaparvata; species Nilaparvata lugens. The sequence continues at coordinate 55,387,169 of NC_052505.1, read as the reverse complement.
TGATTTCTCCGACAATATGTAAGTATAATTGGAATGTGCTAGCATATCCAAAAATACTTACACATTCTCAGACCTATTTCACTTGGGACGGAACTCAACGTCTATAGTTACCATGAAACTGTCTTAAGAAGATACGATTTCCGCTCACATTTAATTGCCATGAACGAGAATTAAAACTTCTGATGTTATTCTCATTCAAAACCACTGAATATTCTTTCAGCAACTTGATAGTATGTTTAAAGTCGGCTTCACTATCAATATCGATAATTTTAAGGTGAATTTCACCATTATCGGCAAATGTTACCTTTGTTACCACAAACCAATCATAGGCATAAAATTCAAAACCCCAATCAACTACTGGATTTGCATCTACAGACAACTCATTGAAACTTGTGCAGTCAAAATAGTTAGACATCATGTTGTCACTTCACCTGTTTAGAGTAAAGTGACGCGTGCATTCGCTCGCGTGTGCCTCATCTAGTCACATCTGCTCTGCTCCCTGTGAGGTCCCTTTCTAAGCTCGATAACTCCTGCACCGAAAACCGTTACATGAAAAAATGTCTAAATCGATTTATGTGACAAGTGTTTAGTCGTTAAAGTTACTTCACATATCCTTTAGAAGATTTATTGATATACTCAAAAATGTCTAGGGTGTGAAATTTGAAACTATAGGTGTTCACTCTCTCTCACACATCCTCTAAAAGATTTATTGATATACTCAAAAATGTCTAGGGTGTGAAATTTGAAACTATAGGTGTTCACTCTCTCACACATCCTTTGAAAGATTTATCGACATACTCAAAAATGTCTAGGGTGTGAAATTTGAAACTATAGGTCTGTACTCCTCTCTCACACAAGTGTTTATACAAGATTTATCGATATACTCAAAAATGTCTAGACTGAAACAACATATCGTTCACTCTCTCTCACACAACTCATGATTTTATGTTTTCGGGCCCAATATAAAGTCTTTATATTTGACCAAATCCATTTTTTCTGTAATAATTTGCACTACCTGATGTTCGGAAAGGTTATGATCCTTTGCCTCAATCCAATTCATATGGAAAGACACCTCGGCATATTTTGATACAATGTCAAATGCGATTCTGTGGATGAATAGACTTAGGTACTCAATGAATGGAGCCGAACATTGCAGTCTCATGACAGTACCCTCTTCCGAATTTTTAATTGCCTCAGCTATTTCATCACGAATGCTTTTCACAGCGTCTGCCATCTCGTTTTTCTTAATAAAATCTCCAATATCATTTTTAGTTGCATACTTTTCTGCAATTTGATTAATTAGAATAGCAATAGCATCTTTTGTAATAAACTGCTCAATACCCTCCATAATATTAGCTTTTATTGCACTCGCCATTTCAGATAATCGTTTTTCAAACTCTTCCTTCGATAATGAAGAACTAATCAATTTCTGCAAAGTAGATTCTAAATATTGCTTATCAATTGGCGATGGTTGTGTTTCATTTACTTTAGTAAAAATTTCTGTACTAAGTTGTTTCAATTTAGTATTGAGATAGTTTCTGTCCAGCACCTCCAAATTCTTAATTTTATCTGATACGGCTTTTAATTTTTCATCTAAATAAGCCTTATCAACTTTATCGTTGTTAATACTGAGCAACTGAGATGAAAAGCTGTCTGTTAAAGTTTTCACTTCTCCTAATGCACTCTCTAGAGTTTGAGTTCTCTCTCCAATAGCTTTATCGATATTAGCACTGAAATTTTGTAACGTACTTAGAATATGTTCTCTTTCAATTATGCTCACTCCAATATTCTTTGTATTTTCCGAAACGAGTTTGGTTATTTGCGAATCTTAATAAAATTTCACAGCTTTGCTGATTCCTTGTTGATTTATCGATTCGATTATCTTCTGTGTTATCGAGTCAATATCACACGTAAGATTAGCAAGAGCTCCGCTAGCACTACCCGTATCAATTCGTCCGAATCGATGTAGAGTCATCGTGACACTAAACAATTAATTTTGCTTCTTTTAGCTCTTCAATTATAGACGCGATTTCCACATCATGCCCACTGTTCCCACTAGCTTTTGAGGAATAGAGTAAATTTAATCTTTCCACTAATTCGTCAAAATTATCAAAGTATTGATAAATTCTATCATGAGAATTATTTTTTGCAAATTTCAATAACCCCAACCCTTCTTTTTACTAATTTTTTTACTGGGAAATAACTTTTGAATCATTTGCGATTTAATTCCCTGATTTCGTTTAACATAGCCTCTTCGATCTAAATGTATACCTGTAAGTGTTAAGATTTTTTTATACTTATCCAGATCTCTCTCATTATAAAGATTTGAGTTTGGTCTCGCACTGAATAATAACTCAAGTAGACCGTGTGTTAATCGAAATCTTTCACTATCAATATCTATATAACCGTTATCGAATATTACTTGCTGATTTCCAATATAATACACGTCATCTTTAGAATTATATGAAATTCCATAACTGATTGAATTATTCAATTTTTCCGCATGAAACGTTTTTAGATATTGTGACAGCACATCGTCGTTTCTGCTAGAACCAAGTAAACTGTTTTCAAATTTAGTCGAGCTTAAAAAATTGTCTGTTGAACTCTCATAACTCTGTTCATCCCCCTCTCCATTATCATCAATTTGCATACTCTCTTGTTCCTCTTTTACTTCTTCCTTTTTTGGTTTTACACCAGAGTGTGAGAATTTGTTTTTTCCCAGTTCAATTATGGGCTCTATCAATGGGGAGAGCGTTTTCCTATTATATTCCTCTGATCGCTTTTCAAAATTGACTAAGCTTTTATGCTTCTCTCTAATTACTTTTCTCAATTTCTTAATCTTTTCGATTAAACCAACGTTCGTTCTATTCAGCTTTCTGCTGTATGACAACATGACTGCACAAAGAATTAATCTCTACTGAACGGTAAGAAACGTATCGAGCGAATCTTGGTACTTGCCGCTATTAATTCCACACTCGGTCATAATAGTTAGAAAATTATGAGGTTTACGATTCCAAACTGTATGACAAAATTTAACGAAATCTTTATAAGAAATATCTGCTCCAACATGATCTCTGTGAATTAATTTCAGACTCAATAAATCTATCTTGAAGATTATAATCATATTTGCATTGTCCCTAGTGAAATGTTTCTGTGTAGCTCCATAACTCTGAATTAAATATGCTGTGTCAATATTACGATGTCGACCCATGGTAAAATATTCTCTTATTTGAGGTACGTGATTAAGTTGGAAGTCATCGAATATGACAAGAGAAAATTGTTGAATTTTGTTGGGGTGAATCATAGATTCCGAATTGCTGTTTATATGAAATTCAATACCCTTCATTTTTGAAAAGACTTTTCTCAAAAACAAGTACTTATCTTGATACTCGCTCTTCGTGTGCAAGTATATAGTTTTAAATCTCAACCCATTCTTTGAAAAAATTAAATTAAATAGTAAATTGGTCTTGCCACAACCTGAAGAGCCTATTATAAGGATCCTTGCATTATGTGGTAATAACTTACCATTTTTACACCATGTTGGCATTTCTTTCTCTCTTATAACATTGTCGAAATTTACTATCGGGATATTACTCATGTTAGTCATGTGTACAGCATGCGATCCGATAAGGAACTAATCATTTTTCGTAAGTTATCAAGGAGGAGGTTGTGCGCTACACACCACATGGCTGTGTATAGCTTATCACATCGGGATGCAAGCGACAGGTTCTCACTCTCCCCTTTCAATGCACTGATAGAAGTTTCTCACTTCAATTCCCCCTCTCTCTCCCGCACCCTCTTCACGAGAACGCATGTGTTGCTTGAGCCTTAGCAAATAAAACTTCAGATTAAAATGAAACTGAGAAGCATTTTTTGAAAGAGACGTATTATATTTACACCAAATCTTTGTCATATTTACACTGAATGGAATGTATTTGCAATAGATTATTTACAATAAATGTACATGCTATTTACAATAGATTATTTACAATAAATGTACATGATATTTACAATAGATTATTTACAATAAATTAACATGATATTTACAATAGATTACAAAAGATTATTTTTCATCTAATAGTTGATCCTTACTAATATAACTAGGCGTTGAAAACCCAATCCATTTCACTAACAATCCTTTTTTATCACGTTTTAATATTTTTTCAATCAAATACACTTGTCTTTCCGATTCATTTAATTGTGTTTTTTTAATTTCTTCTGCATAAAACCTACCACTAATTACTTCTCCGTTTAGATCTCGCAAGCTATACGTTACAGGTTGATAAGGAAATATAGAATGAATTACAAAATACTCTGCGCTCCAGTTTATGTTATAAGATTTATCGAAAAGAACCCTTTTCTTTGAGATTCGTACAACATCTCCTAGCTTAAATTTCGGTTTTGAATTTTTCAATTTATATCGTCTATTGAATGCAGAATTCAATGACATTAAAACATGATTACGATCTTTTTTCCCCACATCTTTAGGTTTCATTCTAATGGATGAATGCATTGTTGCATTATAATCTCGAACTAAACTGTCTAGTTGTGATATCCAGTTTTTGGTTCCATGTTCAGTTAAATATCTATAAATTTTTGCTTTAAGTGTTCTATTAAACCTTTCAACTATGGAGGCTTTCTTATCACTAAAAACATGATAATGTTTAATACTATATCTATCTAATAATGCTTTAACTTTTAAATTAAAGAATTCTGTCCCTTGATCTGTTTGGAACAGCTTAACTCCTTTATTTTTAGAAATAATTGGCTCGAGAGCGTTAAATACAGATTGGCTTGCCTTGTCTTTTAATGGTACACAATATGCAAATTTTGAAAAACAATTAATAACAGCTAAGATATATTTGTAACCCTTATTAAAACGTGATAAACTTGTCATCTCAATGAGATCGGCTTGAAGCAAGTGTTTTTCACTTTTCAACTCATATTTGCGAGTGGGATAGTTCACATGCGGTACGCTATGAAGCTCTAAAGCTAACTTAGATCTAATAATATTCATGATATAGTCAAATCAGTGGTGTCGGATGATTGTCATGGGACATACTGAGCAATTGTTAGTATGAAGACTTCCTTACTACTGTTCAATCAATTTTATATGTGTACATACTTAATCAGACTAAACCGACCTTCATATATTATTCTAACTTACATATAGCTTTACAACTAGAGTAGCTTGGTTTAATTCAATAAATCAACATAGAATGACAAACATTATACAGCATTTATTTTTTGTCAATAGTTATAATAATTTTGCATTTATTTGTAACTTACAACTAATACATTTATTCCTTAAACCTCTACAAGTATTTCAATTAATTTTCACATTCAAAGCTTTCAGTATTTAATAGTTTTATTCTCTCCTCAATTAACGAGTTCATCATAATTTCTGTAAAAAAAGTTAAAGTTATAGTTTGTACAACATTGCTGATTCGCCACACATTTTCATAATTTCAAATGTAAATCTTACACTATCAATGTTTTTATCTGTTAACCTATCATCAATGAAATAATACATTTGAATATTCAACCAACCTAATGAATTACAATAGCAAAATTCAGGAATTTCCTTTAATTCACATCTTCGATGTCTATCAACTATATTCTTATTTATAATATAACATACGCTTATATGTTCTGACTTCTGTTCTTCACTTTTACCAGGTTTTATAAATGTTAAATATTCCTCAAACGTTAGTCCTTCTTTTCCGAAATTATTCAATTCTAATATTGTTTTCTCAATAAGTTCGAAATAACAACATCTATATTTTTCATCGATTTTATTCGAAAAATAGTTCTTATCAAATGAAATTGAATCCATCTCCAATCTGAAATTAAACATAATATGCTATCAATCTTGTTCTAGCCCATTCTCATCTGCAGAATCTCGTAAAAAATTCCAGATAAGTTCATTTAATTGTTCTTTTGTTAAATGTTTATTTTTTTCTGTTATACATTTTTTAATTTTATCGATAGAATCTTTTAGATGTGCACACACACATCTCCATGAATCGGGGAAATCTTTTTCCCTGTAAGCATCATATGATGTACCGTATAAATCACAAACTGAAATATGATTATAGTTATCACTATGCCAAACTCCTAATTTTTCATAGTCTCTCACAAAAGTTAAATATTGTAGATTTGTCCATCCTTTTTCTGCTGACTGGTCCAATAATTGCTGATGCGTCTCCAATAGTTCAGTTAGTTCACAATGATAACTTTGTATTCTCGCCATTTTTTCTAAAGAAACAGAATCATATTTAGCCACAAATCTTGTTTCAATAATTCTGTATGAGCTTATTTCTCAACTATCTTACTATAAATACCACTGCATTGATCTGCATTCGTTCAGTTCGCTAGTGTCAACGGTGCAATAAACATGGATACTTCTAAGGTGTTTAATGTGCCTATGCTCCGTGGTAATAGAATCAAGCCTAGCAATGAGCGGTTTGGTTTGTGACTTCTATCAGAAAACTTGTGTGATGACAACCTTGTGACAGACATTGCAAATATTGATTACACTGCTGGGGAAGAACTGTTTGTGCAGGATGACTCAAATCTTGTGGCTATTACAGAACCTTTTTGTGACAATATGATGCTTGTGAAAATCTGTGCTTTGGATGATTGTGAGGCAATGGATAAGACACGTTTTGTTCTAAAAAAGGATATATGTGCTGCATACAACTTATATTTAAGAGGCAAATTCTCTAATATGGTGTCAGCTAAACATGCAGTCAAAGCAAAGCTGGCTTACCTATTGGACAGTGGAAGTGATATGTCTCAAAAGATTCTACAAGTGCTTCCCAATGACAATTACAACGAAGTGAAACAAAAATACCAGCAACCAGTAGGCATACCATACAAAGTAGAGCTTGCAGATGTGCCAATTGCTACATTGATAGAAGAACTACCGAGATTATTGCACCAGCTGAGGAAAGAACACTTCTATCTACTAGACTTGGGCATAACACAGGACTTTGGTGGAATATTCAACAAGAATGGAATGTGTGATTTTCTAACTACGAATCATCGTTTTTGTTTCCAAGGAGAATATAAAGAAGACTATAATGTGTTGGCAGATAACAATAAAACTGTTGGGATTGATTGTTTGAGTTGGGTTAATAGTAATGCGAGGGTGAAAATTTATAATAAGTTTGTATGTGAAATAACAAGCTCTGGTGTAAATAAGCAGTTAGGTAACCATATTGTAGACTTTATTGAGTGTGCAGATTCAAGATTAGGGAAAACTTTCACCTCTCCTACAGGTAAAATGCATGGTATTACACGTTTGGAAGCTACAATCTGTAACTATAGTTTAACAAATAGAGCCAATAGCAAAACCTTTGACCCTATTCAAGATAGCTTGTCACTCTTGAATGATAGTAGAAATTATTTCCAAAATGCTCCAATTTATTCTGTGTCCTTGGCTAAAATGTGGAGAAAACTGACAGATAATTTAAAAAATAGTTGTTGTTTGGTCTATAATGATCTTCTACAGTATGTTTACTGGGGTAATAGCAATACCAAGAAATTGACTGGAGTACAAGTAAAGCTTCCCACTGATTCCCACTGAGTCATCCTGCACAAACAGTTCTTCCCCAGCAGTGTAATCAATATTTCCAATGTCTGTCACAAGGTTGTCATCACACAAGTTTTCTGATAGAAGCCACAAACCAATATTGCAATAAAAGAAGTGTACAATAGAAACAATACTCGGTATATCCTACAGTTTGAAAATGTGGAAGCATTGTATGTTTCAAACTATTGGATAGAGGAAGAATTTGAGAGCACTAACATTGATTTGAATTATAAAATTAGAATTAAGCTAGATGTTCTAAAGCATAACCTCAGTAGACATAAGGAAAGAGTTACTTTCTGTATTTGATTCGTGCATAGATATGCTCTGATGTATGTATAATAATTTAAAAATAAAGAAAATTATTGTGACATTGAGTGTTGACATTTACCTCTCACCCCTTCTCCTGATTCCTCTCTCATTTTTTCTTTCCTGCTAAACGAGTGGAGGAGGAGGACAGAGCAGGAGGACAAAGGAGGAGAACGGAGGACAATTTTTGTCCTCGGAGAAGAGGAAAATTGTCCTCGGTGGGTAATTTTTTGTCCTCGGAGCACAGTTTCCAATCAGAGCACTGTGTCACAGTTTCCAATCGGAGCACATCATTATCCAATAAAGCAGAGTATTTTGCGAGAAATGGTTATTTCTTACTTAAAAATCACTATCTGCAATGTGTCTATTGTAAATATATTATGAAAAATCCATTTGAAAAAGTAATACATTTGCCGTTTTGTTTATACGAAGAGTGTGAGAAAGAAGAGCGGGGCATGGATGTTCCGGATATACCATATTGTAGAAGGTTTTTTCTCCTCGGAGGAGAAAAACTGTGCTCGGAGGAGAAAAATAGTCCTCGGAGGAGAAAAATAGTCATCGGAGGAGAAAACCTGTCCTCGGAGGACTATTTTCCTCCTCAGAGGATAAAATCAAAGTAAAAATGTACTTACATGTAGTGGTTGATGCTGCATGAATCTCCTCGAGTGTAGATAGCGGGCTACAGGTGTAGATAGCAGGCTACAGGTGTAGATAGCGGTCTATGCTATGATTGATTCCTCTCAGGTGTAGATACCGTCCTATGATTGATTCCTCTCATCTGTGTTGTCTCGACGAGAGCTCAACTGGTTATGAGGTTCGGAACTCGAGTTGAGAGGTGAGAAAATGCTGTGAAAAACAATGAAATATTTAATAACTGAATCGAGAATGCTATTCCTCTATGTTGAAATGCTGTGAAATATTTAATAACTGAATCAAGAATGCTATTCCTCTATCTTGAAATGTTGTGAAATATTTAATAACTGAATCGAGAATGCTATTCCTCTATGGGGTGAAATATTTATTAGAAATAGAGTGAGTTGACATGGGGATTTAAGCTTCTAGCAGGTGAAGACTCATGCTGAGTTCTACACGAGATTTTTTCGTCTTCTAACACATGGATGCTATTTGAAAAATGATCGTGTGTGGGATATTACAATCTGATAACGATCTGGGAGCACGTGTTGTTGGGGGAGAAATTCGAATTTTTTTCGCCTTGTGGCACGCTCTCGCTCGCACATGTCTGGAACAGAGAGAGAAACGTATGCTATATAAACACAAGCGATGAGAGGAAAATTATCATTTACATCAGAGACATCAGAGACTTCACGCATCAAGATGAGTTCTCCATCTTCAGCATCTTACATCCTGCCGGATAGCCCACCCCCGCAGCGTGTGCTAAACCACTGGCAGCGCAAAGCTGCCGAGTCCTGCGCCGCCTCTTCCGCTGCCGCTGCCACCTCTGCTGCCGCCTCCGCTGCCTCCCCTGCCTCCTCCTCCGCCTCACCCCTGAAGAGACGGGAAATCTTCGTTCAACGAGAGAGGGGTGAGGAGATCGTGATTCCGGACAGCCCTATCCAGCGGCTGGCTCCAGCACCTACGTGGGCGCCGCGGCGTGCGGTGCTGACAACGCTGAGCAACAAGATCAAGCAGAGGCAGACCAAGAGGAAACTAACCTTCGAGGAGGCTGAAGTCAGCGGCGAAGAGGAGGATGAGGTGCTCACTCAATCAAAGGTTAGTTTCAACAAATATTATTATTATTATTATTGTATTAACATGTAATGTACACAAAATCTTTATAAAATGCGAATTTTTAAAACTAATTTCTAATGGATAAAATCTCTTGCGTGCATTACAAGTCATTACTGATTCTTATACTGTGAGCGAAGACTGAGCTATCAAATTGTGCTATCAAAACAATTCGAACAACGATCTCATGATGGTTGCATTGAAATTTGGATAAAAATTCAAAACATGTTAATACGATAATAAATTCGAATATGTTGCATGAAACAATTCAATTATATTACTTACTATATCAAATTACTGATTCGAATAATGCATAAACTGTTTATAATATTTCGTGTGAATTAAAATTATTGTTGATAAAAATGAACATGTAATGAACTGAAATATTGATTTCGAATAATACATTGTTATTTGAATTATGAAAAATGCATTCACATGCATAAACTGTTTATAATATTTCGTGTGAAACAAAATTATTGTTGATAAAAATGAACATGTAATGAACTGAAATATTGATTTCGAATAATACATTGTTATTTGAATTATGAAAAATGCATTCACATGCATAAACTGTTTATAATATTTCGTGTGAAACAAAATTATTGTTGATAAAAATGAACATGTAATGAACTGAAATATTGATTTCGAATAATACATTGTTATTTGAATTATGAAACATGCATTCACATGCATAAACTGTTTATAATATTTCGTGTGAAACAAAATTATTGTTGATAAAAATGAACATGTAATGAACTGAAATATTTTTTGAGTCAATTATCTAGCAATTTGAATTGAGTCAATTATCTAGCAATTTGAATTGAGTTCAAGTAATCGGAGAATTTCCGAGTTATTACTTACTTTCAGTTTTGAATAGTGAATCTGTTGAACAAGTTCTCCCTCTCTCGTATGATTTTATAACCTGAAACAAATAAGAGTCTAATGAAATATTTTTTCAACAGAAACGTGTGGTGGATGAGGACAGCTCCATAACGCCTCTTTTGCGGGAGGAGGAGGAAGCGGAGAACGAGATGGACGTGGAGACGGAGGAGTTGCTCGCGATTATTAATCACACAGAGAAACCGTGGACACCTCTCCGGCAGTTGGTGGAGAACACGTCGTACCCCATCGTGGCGGTACGCCAGATAACCAACCAACATGGTCGGCGCGTAATATTAAAAGTGCATTTGACAGCTTCTCGACTGACGGACATATACATGCCGGAGAGGTATAGCTCCATTTTGAGCTCAAAAGACATTGAACAATTTAATAAAAATTGCAAATCTCTTTGTCTCTTTGTGAAGCATGTTAATGCTTTTTTAACTGACATAAATATTGTTAAGTGCAAAATTAGCAAATTTGGCATTTGACAATATTTATCTCGGTGAGCATTAACATGCTTTACATGTTAATATGTATGTGTATGTGTAATAGATCAATAAAATGTGTCCATATTTGATAAAAAATTGTTTTCAATTCTTACCTGTTGTTGTTGATAAGTTCGTAATGAATATCACACAAAAGAAGAAGAAATGCTTCACCTGCTCTGTTGTGAATGATATTTAAATAAGGTGAGTGGGTCTTTTATAGTTTGTTGTGAGCATGCTCAGTAGACTTTACCGCTAGACACACACACACACACACACACAGCTGTGCAGGCAAGCGCTGGCGGCTTCTCGCTCCCTCCTACATTAGCACGTGCTCCCACAGATGTGGGTGGCCCAGCATCATTTCTCCCCTTTTCAAATCACATTCACCTTTCAGATTTGAAATAATATTCTTATCATTCAAGCAATGTATCATAGCAATATGGATTCACTTCAATCTGTCAGTATAGCATTAGATGTAGAAATATGAATTCATTTCCAACTCAATGGTTGAACATTAAACCAATTCAAGTTGATGTACCATAACCTCAGTTAATGTTCAACCATTGAGTTGAAACGTAATGAAAAATGGTATGTAGGAGAAAAAAGCAGAGTTCGAGAAAAAAGCAGAGTTCGAGGAAACGGGGTAAAGGAATCTTGAGTTCAGCAGCAAGAGTTTTTAAAGGTGTGACAGGTTTGGCAGGTAATGTGACATCAACTATTCTAAATAAGGTAATTGATAACCTTGGGGAAGAATATCATATTCCGGGATACGAGTACTGCGGACCAGGAACAAAGGTTAATGAAAGGTTAAAGAGAGGTGATCAAGGTATAAATTCGTTAGATAAAGCTTGCAAGGCCCATGATATAGCCTATACTCAAAATAGCGATAATAAAACTCGGGCGGTAGCCGACAGAGCTCTAGCGAACGCTGCATGGGACATTTTCAAAAATCCTCAAACACCCCTTGCTGAGAAAGCACTTAGCTATCTTGTTACAAACGTTATGAAAGCTAAAGCAGCGTTTGGTGGGTCTTTGAGAAAGAAGAAGAAGAAGAAGGGGGAGAGGAGAAGTTATAGTAACGATATTAGACGCAAAGCTATAGCTCAGTTGAAAAAGCATATTGCAGGAAAAGGATATTTTTTGAAGCCTTTTCCTCAAATAACTAGTGGGGGGAGAGTTCCACCCCTACCCCCATCATCATATGGAGTGAGTTTATTCCCTCAAGTTAAGAAACGTAGAACAACAAAGAAGAGTAGGAAGAAGAAGAAGAAGAAGACATGAATATTGAAGGAGAATTGAGTAATTATGATTTGATTGATTGGTCGAAATTATTACAGATTCAGCTAAGAGGCATATATATGCTAGATGCATTACCCAAAAAAATTCTAAAAAACGAGAATGCCATTGTGAATTTAGCAAGGGAAAGCGAGGATGGCACGCATTGGGTAGCATATAAGAAAGTTGGTTCTAATGTTTGGTATTTTGATCCAATTGGAAATTTACAACCTCCATACGAATTGGACAAATATTGGAAAAAAGAAAATGGAGTAAATATATTTTATAATGTAGAGCATATGCAACCATTAAATAGCGATTTTTGTGGTCATCTTACATTATTGTTTCTTGCAAATCAGTTGTAATTAAGTGTTTGTGGTGAACACACAAGATAGTGGTTATTACATTACGATCTAACACAAGTGATCTCTATGAACATTTACAAGAAATTATAGAATTGGATAAAAATCGTGAATGGGAAATTGGATTGATTAATTTTTCCAGTTACAATAGTATTGCAAACATTAACAAAGGAACAAATTCCAGCTTCAAATATGGTGATAGATTAATCGAGTTGGATACTGGTGCATATGAAGTTGAGGATATTATAAAATCTTTAAAGAATAAATTGAATATTGATGACAAGAAGAATAAACTTATTATACGTGCAAACGTAAATACTATGAAGATTGAAATTCATTCTGATAAACCCATTGATTTAACACGTTCTGATTCGATTGCTAAGATACTTGGTTTTGATAATGTTGTTTTGCAGCCAAATAAATGGCATTATTCCAAACATTTGGTTAACATAACAAGCGTTGACAGTATTGTAGTTGAGTGTAATTTAGCTTGCGGCAGTTACTCTGAGGGAAAACAAAAACATATAATCTACGAATTTTTACCAAAGGTTCCTAGCGGTTATTTAATAAACGAAGTACCATCACCGATTATTTATGTACCTTTGAATACGCATCAAATTCAAACTATTAATGTAAAGGTAACGGACCAGAATGGATCGTTTATTGATTTCCGCGGAGATACAATTCAACCCACGTTCGAATAAGACCAATCAAGTCATTAGAGAAAGGAACGCGATAGCGACAACACCTAAAAACAAACGTGCTTTGTCGGCTAAAAGCGCGAGAATATTAGAAAAGTTGGGTTTTATAGTCGATTGGCGGCATGTTAGGCGGGGGAGCGGCAGCAATTAGTAAAATTCTGGATGTGGAGACAGACCTTCAGTTTTATAATGATATTACTAAATTCCAATTTCACACTCATACAGTTTATTTGGGACAGGAAATAAAAAACTCTGACGAGGCATGTATTGGCATAAATTCTTTAGATGTCTATTCTTTACCTTGTAAATCATTCATATTGATTGAGGGAACAGTTAACTGTACAAAACCGGGAAAAGAGCCAACCGATGCACCAGTTGCAGCAGACTATAAATTAAGCAGTAACGTAATCGGCAACCTTTTTGACGAAATACGATATGAATTAGCAGGTCAGCAAATTTCTAAATCAAGATTGATTGGATTAACATCCACAATTAAAGCTATATTGGTGAAAAATACTCTCAATAAAAACACATATCACTTGGCTGGTTTTGACAGAGCAGGATATGAGCTAACGGATAATACATTCACTTTCTGTGTTCCGCTGAAATTAATCCTCCCGTTTTTTGAAGATTTTCAAAGAATAATTTTAAATTTGAAACAGGAACTCGTCTTATTGAGGTCACCGACAGATCTAAATTGTGTTGAGTCTCAAAGTGGAACAAACGTTAGTGTGAAAATTACAAAACTGCAATGGCGGATGCCCTACATAACTTTAGAAGATCATGTGAGACTGAAATTTTTAAGACTGCTTGATGCTGACACTCCACTGAAATTAGGTTTCCGCCATTGGGAAATTTGTGAATTACCAAATTTGCAAAATTCACTTAACCATTCTTGGGCAGTTCGTACCACATCGAGTTTTGATAGTCCAAAATACGTTATAATTGCATTTCAAACTGATTGTAAGAATAAAATTAAAAAATCAATATCTAATTTCGATAGCTGCAGTATTTACAATGTTAAAGTATATTTGAACAGTGAGTATTATCCATATGAAAATCTGCTAGGTAAGAAGGAGATTTTATACCGGATGTTCTTGGATTTCGCCCCGTCGTATTATAATCATTCAATCAATAGCGAACTCGGAACAGAAATCGATTTTAAAACATTTTGTGAATCAACACCGCTGATTGTTGTAGATTGTTCACACCAACCAAGTCATTTGAAATCATCCACAGATGTTCGTATTGAAATGGAATTTGATAGTGCAGTACCTGCAAATACTTCCGCGTATTGCGTTTTAATTAGCGATCGTGTGATGGAATACACACCTCTCACGAGCATGGTGAAAGAAGTTCAGTAATTTTATTGATAGAGCGCACCGCCTATATAAGGTGTGCATTCTGCTCAATTTAGTTCATTATCAGTTTCACCTTTGAACAGACAACATGTCCTATTCTTTGTGTTCTGATATTTTGGACAAGCCACAAACTCGCTCTATTGGTATTCAGTGCGATCTTGATAGTTTCTATTATGAAGCATGGTGCAGTACACCAAAGCCGCTGGAGGTGGAGGAGGAGGGGAAACGAGAAGAGAAAGACGAAGGATTCGAGGGTACACCGAAGCCGCTGCAGGTGGAGGAGGAGAAACGAGAAGGATTCGAGGAGTCCGCCGCCGCCGCCGCTGAGGAGAAAGACAAAGCCCGCGAGGTCGTCGAAGAGAAAGAAGTGGACAAGGAAGCGAGTGCGGAAATTGCTACGGTCGATCTTCACTGGTTTAAACAAGATTGTAATCAAATTATTGTGAAAGAACTTGCCATAATTGATCAGTTTAATAATTATATTGTGTTCCATTTCAAATCACCATTTGCAAAGACAGAATTGAGTGCAAAATTGTATAACGATGTAACATGGTTAGAACATCACTATCATAAAATAAAATGGGAAGATGGAGATTTAGAATACAGTGAGTCATTAATACGTGATTACCTTGCAGCTTATGAGAAAATTTTCACAAAAGGAACTGAGAAAGCAAAGTTTTTAAGAAGATTGCATAGCAACGTTCAATGTATACCAGAGGATTTTCCAAAACCTGATTCCAGCTTTTTCACTAGTTCATGGTGTTATGCTGCGTGCAACATTCATAAAAATAAACCACATTCTCGCTGTGCTTCATTCTCTGCTCAACATTATAATTCTTTGTTGTTTAAAAATATGTATCAAACAAATAATTTCTTGTGCGAAAACAATCGAATGCAAAGTATGAAAATGGCTCCAATGTACACGAATTCACAGAAAAGAAACTTTGCTCGTTATGGATTCTTCTACAACGGAAAGGATCTACAGTGTGTTTATTGCCTGCATGCATTGAGACTGCATAAAGCGCGTACATGTTGTCTATCGTCAATTGATGAAGAAAGACCACTTAATTACTCTATAATAGTTCCTGCATATACTTAGTTTTCTTCATTCGCTCAACAACATGGATCCGAGAAAGTGGTTGGCTGCTGACAACGAATTGGAAGTGAGGTTAAAAAACGGTATTGATTGGTACAATGAGTGTGAAAGTGCAATTAGGAAATCAACTCCTGAAAATTATAGTTTGGCGAAGCAATTGAAAGACATTTTTCTAAGCACGGTTGATTTAAATGATATAAGAGACTATCTATGTTATTATCGTCCTCATAATTTGTGTATAGATAAGCTAATTAGAATTAAAGATGAAATTATGAATAGTTGTGTCGAAATGTGTAAATAAACATTTTCTGCCTTCAAATGATTTTTCATTCCGATATCCCATTCACGTTTTTTAGTTTAGTTGCTGCTTAGAGCTAGACCAGACAACACGTGTGGGGTGATCTTTAGTACACGAGCGGTTATAACACGTGCATCTCATCAATTTAGAAATCTTTCCCCCTCATTCGAGACACGTCAAACATCTGCGAGATGCAGTGTTATGGTTTTTCAAAATTCAAAAAATTATCTCGTCTCTTGTTGTCAATTTCATTTAATGAATTTGATTCAATTGCAAAGAATATTAAATTTTCAACAGGATGTCAAGATGTTGATTTACCGTTAACAAAAACAGAAAATGTACACTTTTCGATTCTATCTGAGATTTTCGAACTGCTCAATATTCTAGACAGTGGACATCTACATTATGATTGTACAAATGATTCGTCATTATCTGTTGTTAAAAATTCCGATGAACTTTGGAAATGCTTGTACGATATTGCAGATAAAAAATGTAAAAGAACTTAGATCATTGTAGAGATTTATAGCATTAGATGCGAGAGAATTTTTCAATTTAATTAGATGTAGAGAGAGAGAGTCATTGACCTCACTCTGGATTAGAGTAATATGGATTCACTTTAATCTGTCAGCAAAGGAATTTTTCCCCCTCATCTATACTGGGAGAGAATTTCTCAATTGATCCTTATCTCCTTTCCTTTCGTAATAAAGAAGGGTGCGGGAAAGAGATGTCACGAGTAAAAGAAGAAGAAAGCAGTAATGCTGGTTGTGAGAAGCGAGGGGGGCCGTATCCTCCTCTCTCTCTCTTGAGCCCGTCATCGTAGTATATCATTAGAGCGAAATGGATTCACTTCAATCTGACAGTATAGCATTAGATGTAGAAATATGAATTCACTTTAATCTGACACCAAAGGAATTTCTCAAAGTGAGTCTGGCATCATAGTATACCATTAGAGCGAAATGGATTCACTTCAATCTGTCAGTATAGCATTAGATGTAGAAATATGGATTCACTTCAATCTGTCAGTATAGCATTAGATGTAGAAATATGGATTCACTTTAATTTGACAGTAGAGAATTTTTCCCTCTCAAAGAGATTTTTTTCCCCACATCTTTAGGTTTCACCTCAATCTGTCAGTATAGTATTAGATGTAGAAATATGGATTCACTTCAATCTGTCACTATAGAGAGGGAATTTTTCCTCCTAAAAGGGAATTTTTTTTTTCCCTCACCTGGGCAAGGAGAGAGAGAGAAAGATATATATCTCTCTCTATCCCCCTCACCACCACTGGGCAAGGGGAAGGGGAAATCTATTTTAGAAAGAGAGAGAAAGATATATATATCTCTCTCTCTCTCTATCCCCCTCACCACCACTGGGCAGGGGGGAGGGGAAATCTATTTTTAGAACACCCCCCACCCTACAGGCGTGGGGAAGGGGAGGAGGGATGGACGAGTGGGGAGAGGGGGGAGGGGATTTCGAGCAAAAAAGTCCGTCAGTTTTCCCAATCTTACTCTACTGTAGGCATTCTTGCAAGTTGACTAATGAGAAAGTGGGGTTCACATCCACTGTTATCTGTTGCACTGTAACCAATGCTGAGTGCATTACTGAATAAATGATACTTGACTTTGAGAATTGAGTCTCAATTTCATCTTATTGGAAATTTGTACCTTGGATAGGATAGAATAGGAAACAAAAGATAACACACAAGGTTACAATAATTTTCTTTATTTATTTTAATTACTATACACCCAGTAGGAATAAGTAAAGAGTTATTTTCTGTATCTGATTGACATAGATATGCCTTGATGTTCGTATAATAATTAAAAAAAATAAAGAAAATTATTGTAACCTTGTGTGTTATCTTTTGTTTCCTATTCTATCCTATCCAAGGTACAAATTTCCAATAAGATGAAATTGAGACTCAATTCTCAAAGTCAAGTATCATTTATTCAGTAATGCACTCAGCATTGGTTACAGTGCAACAGATAACAGTGGATGTGAACCCCACTTTCTCATTAGTCAACTTGCAATAATGCCTACAATAGAGGTATGTGTAACTTGCTATGCTTTCAACGAAGGCTGTTTCAACGACCCCCACTCCACTGTAGGGCTGAGAGTGAGAGAGTGAGAGATAGTGAGAGAGAAAGAGAGTGAACAGTGAGTGATCAGTGAGTGAACAGTGATTGAACAGTGAGTGAACAGTGGGTGAGGGAGTGAGACAGTGAGTGAGAGAGAGTGAGAGTCACACAAAACTATCACTATACAATCCTTATACCAATCGCACAATGTTTGCAATCAATTATTTACAATTTTCCTTGTTTGATAAGTCATCTCAAATGCCAAATGTAGGCAGTCTGACATTTATAATTAAACTTGAGTGCAAAGTGTAAAGCTGAGTTACACATACCTCTATTGTGGGCATTCTTGCAGTTGACTAATGAGAAAGTGGGGTTCACATCCACTGTTATCTGTTGCACTGTAACCAATGCTGAGTGCATTACTAAATAAATGATACTTGACTTTGAGAATTGAGTCTCAATTTCATCTTATTGGAAATTTGTACCTCGGATAGGATAGAATAGGAAACAAAAGATAACACACAAGGTTACAATAATTTCCTTTATTCTTTTCAATTATTATACACCCAGTAGGAATAAGGAAAGAGTTATTCTCTGTATCTGATTGACATAGATATGCCTTGATGTTTTGTATACAGTGGATGTGAACCCCACTTTCTCATTAGTCAACTTGCATGAATGCCTGCAATAGAGGTATGTGTAACTTGCTATTCCTCCAAAGAAGGCTGATTCAACGACCCCCACTCCACTGTAGGGCTGAGGGTGAGAGAGTGAGAGATAGTGAGAGAGAAAGAGAGTGAACAGTGCGTGATCAGTGAGTGACAGTGATTGTACAGTCAGTGAACAGTGGGTGAGGGAGTGAAACAGTGAGTGAGAGAGAGAGTGAGAGTCACACAAAACTATCACTATACAATCCTTATACCAATCGCACAATGTTTGCAATCAATTATTTACAATTTTCCTTGTTTGTTAAGTCATCTCACAATGCCAAATGTAGGCAGTCTGACATTATAATTAAACTTGAGTGCAAAGTGTAAAGCTGAGTTACACATACCTCTATTGTGGGCATTCTTGCAGTTGACTAATGAGAAAGTGGGGTTCACATCCACTGTTATCTGTTGCACTGTAACCAATGCTGAGTGCATTACTAAATAAATGATACTTGACTTTGAGAATTGAGTCTCAATTTCATCTTATTGGAAATTTGTACCTCGGATAGGATAGAATAGGAAACAAAAGATAACACACAAGGTTACAATAATTTCCTTTATTCTTTTCAATTATTATACACCCAGTAGGAATAAGGAAAGAGTTATTCTCTGTATCTGATTGACATAGATATGCCTTGATGTTTTGTATACAGTGGATGTGAACCCCACTTTCTCATTAGTCAACTTGCATGAATGCCTGCAATAGAGGTATGTGTAACTTGCTATTCCTCCAAAGAAGGCTGATTCAACGACCCCCACTACACTGTAGGGCTGAGGGTGAGAGAGTGAGAGATAGTGAGAGAGAAAGAGAGTGAACAGTGCGTGATCAGTGAGTGACAGTGATTGTACAGTCAGTGAACAGTGGGTGAGGGAGTGAAACAGTGAGTGAGAGAGAGAGTGAGAGTCACACAAAACTATCACTATACAATCCTTATACCAATCGCACAATGTTTGCAATCAATTATTTACAATTTTCCTTGTTTGTTAAGTCATCTCACAATGCCAAATGTAGGCAGTCTGACATTTATAATTAAACTTGAGTGCAAAGTGTAAAGCTGAGTTACACATACCTCTATTGTAGGCATTTCTTGCAAGTTGACTAATGAGAAAGTGGGGTTCACATCCACTGTTATCTGTTGCACTGTAACCAATGCTGAGTGCATTACTAAATAAATGATACTTTGAGAATTGAGTCTCAATTTCATCAAGTTCTAGCTTACGCTTCTTGGCTGATAGCACTGTGATAGGAGACAAGGGCTGTATCTCTTTAACAGGGTATGGAAGAAGCTTACAGGTTATGTTTGCTCGTTTTCTTAAGACTTGTGGTATCAAGTTACCTGTTGCTACAAGGCCCAACTCATCTAGGTTAACAACTTTGGATATGGTAGAGAAAACTGTGGTTGACTTGGAGAAATATGTGTCACCACTCTTAATATAGCACTTTGTGAGAAACTGATATTATTTTGGTTGGATGAGTCCTCAAATTTCAGCTTGAAACAGGAATATAGCATCAGATACATCTTCACCACGTAAGCATTTCAAGGCTGAAATAGAACCACAGAATTGATCCAATATTGAAACTCAACCAACACAAGACTCAGCTCTTAGACTATTGAATTCGAAAATTTGTTTCAAATAAGCATAAGTCTGAGATCGGGGATCATCAAACCGCTTAACCAACGATTGCCAAATAACTTCATGATTATTAGCAAGGGTTGGGGGGGCAAATGACGAGCAACATAAGCAGCTTCTCCTTCCAGTTTACTTACAAGTTGTTGCACCTTGTGTTGATCTGAGATCGATTTGTTATCATGGATTATGCATTTGAACATTTCATAAAATACAGACCATTTCGACTGATCTCCATCAAACACAGGAATTTCGATTCTTGGTAAAAGATTAGAATCATTAGTCATTGCAGGTTGAATAGGGTTAGATGCAGGTATGACTTCACTACGTTTATTCAATCCCCTAGCAACAGCCTCAATATATTCATACATTTCAATATTTGAATTACTAAATTTAGGTACAAATGCGGGATCATTTCACATTTCAAGTTTCTGTATTTCCAACTCAGTGGCCTCATATTGGTTAATACTTGTTAAAGTGGAATTAAAAAGAAATAGAAACTGCTTAGCACTTGCTTCTTCTTTTAACGCACTCTTAGACAAATCATAAGTATGTTGAATTCGTGTAAAATATTGTTCAAGTTCAGCTCGTTTGAGCTTCAACTTTGTCACTCATGATTGGATAATATTTAATTATTTTCATTAATCATAATGAGATAACGATAACAAGAATGAACGATTTCGAACGAGAACGAAATGATAATTATAGAACAATGATTGTACAGAGAAATCACAATTACAAGGTAGGAATAAGATAATTTTATCTGCAGTGCTGAACAATGAGTTTCTGTTGAGCAAGCAGATAAGCACTGCTGCATTGCAAGCAGTTACAACACAAATGCACAGTAATGTCTGCGACGCAATGACTGGCATGATAATGATACATATTTCAAAATCAATTCTACAATGCAAATTGAATTGAATATATTGAAAAATGAATGCCAAAACAAATGTATTTTACAAGATGAATGAGACGATGCCGTCCGGTTGACCAGAATGTTACGTAAATACTGGTTCTTCAAATTTAATTATTTCAAACTACAAGTTTCAAATACTCTGAAGTGGACTGTATAAAAACGATCATGACTATATAAAAATGTTCATGAATAAATGTATAGGCCGAATTTCCTATAATATTGAACGACACGAATATTTAGGCAGATTCAGGACGAATTTCCTGAATCTCAAAGCCTCGAGAGCGAGTAGATAGCTGAACGAAAGCTAAATTCACACTGACTGGCAAACTATCCAGTGCCTCGAACGATAAATTGATGAGTAATGGATATTATAAAATTATAGATTATGATTGAGAGAACAACATGCTTTGCCCAAAAAACTATACCCCACAGATGCTAATGACGAGGTGAGATAAGTTTTTTCTCAGATTACTAGTGAAAGGGTAGCCTGATACTAGAATTTGAGTCAATGAATGGAGCTCTAACAGGAGAAAAAGGCCAATTAAACAGAAATTTAAACTCAATAATTGCAATTCCTGAATTCGAAGTTGTGAGATGAAATAATTGAAAAAATCTATACTTTTACGCTTTGAGTGAGCAAGTGCGTGTGGGTGGGACTGAGACAAAATTATTCCTCAGCTGTTGAACTATTGCATTCAATCACATCTCACGAGAAAAAATCTGGTGTGGCGCACTCACACAACTTTCCTTGCCATTATTAAAATTGATTACCTTACGCTAGTGTTCACGCGCATTTCAAGTCCACTCATAAACAAAGATAGCCAGCTGGTGACAGGACAATAACGCTGGAGACACACGAGGTCTGCTTTCTCTTCATAGTGAATTATTTATAGTGCAGGCAATGAATGCTCAGAATAGGGTATAGAGGGAAAAGTTTGGAAGACAATTTTTGACCCTGCAGTTCTTTTTAGGGTAGTGAGGAGGTGAACATAACTAAAGTCCCCAACCCTACCCACTGTGCTGAGGGGTCGGGGTTTGTTTAAAGGTACCATTTTTTGGTTTCTCCCAAGATAACTCGAAAATAATGCATTTTACAGACATGACTATCATATAAGAAATTGAAGCTTAAATAATTCCCTACAATATTGATACCTTATCTTTTTCTATATCTCTTTCACTTTTCGAGATATCCGCAATAAAAGATGTGACATTTTTGAAAAAAACACATTTTGCTTCAATTTTTTGTTATTTTTGCTCTTATAACTTTCTGAATATCGATGGAAAAAATCCATGCTGATTCTGAGCTTATAGAGCATCAAATTCTCTTCAATTTTATGTATAATTTCACAAGTTTACGCACATCCCCACGACTGTTGCAGCAGCTTCAGTGTTGAGTGTGATATCTTCGGTTATGCAAAAATAGACCAATTGAAAAGTAATTTGGAGAGAATGTTTTGAACACAATTTTTGACTTCGCAGCTCTGTTGTGACCAGTTAGGGGGTGAACATATCAAAAGTACCTATCCCTACCCCTTGTTCTAAAGGGATGAGGGTAGTTGAATGTTGAATTTGTCAACTGAATAGTCAAATTTTTCAATGTATTGCTTACACGCTCATATCTTGAGAAACATGTGTTCAACTGACATGACTAACTATTCAGAAATGAAGCTTGATGAATTTCCTACAATATTTGTTCTGAGGTGATTTGTGATATCTCCAACAGTTTTCGAGATATACGCTCTCAAAAGAAAAAAAATTGTTAAAATAACAACTTTCAATCCTATTTTTTTGATTCAAGGACCTTAAGTTCCAAATTTTAAGTGATACTGTGCCATGGTATGAATTTAGAAAGTTGATTTGGAATTAACGGAGTGGAGAGAATATATCAAATATATTGTCACCTCATACAGTTAAATTCAACAGTTAATAAAACAAAATGAAGTTACATCATGAAAACCGAAAATAGAATCACTAAATTTAGAAAATTATCTCCGATATAGCTTATTCAAAAGTAACCTACTCTGTCTGCTTTACATTGAAAACATCTTAGATTGAATCATGAGAAGCTTAAAGTACTCTTATTTCAGAAAGAAATACTGGAAGTAATTGAAAGATATTTCTCAGAAGTTAATCATAAATAAAAATAAATATTTTAAAAGAAAGATCAGCATGAAATTCAGGAAACTCTTAGAACATTCAGGACACACTTGGAAACTGTTAAAATACTATCAAATGTTAATAATATCTATTCTGTATCTTTATAATCTTTAATTCTGTATCTTTATGAAAGCAGCAAAGAAAAAATATTCCTAAAAAATCACATCACGAAATTTTACCTTGGAAAATTATTTAAAAAATATGTGTCATCAAAACAAATTCAGAAAAAAGGTTAGGGTCCTTTTGAAGCTTCGATTCTTTACAACTTTAAAATGAAAATATCATTTACAAAACATCTATGGACCTTTAAACATTTTAAAGGCTAATTCAACTCTCAGTAGTTCGATAGATCATAGAATATAAATTTAAAGAAAACTAAAATTCCCAGCTGGATCCTTACAGAGGAAATATGGTCTCACATTTCAATGTAAAGATACAACCGAAAATCTACTATTCAAAAGAAATAAAAATTTGTAATCTATTAATTCCCAAGTCCTCAATCTCAAAGTTACGATTCAACAAAAAGAGTCCAATTCAGCACGTTTTAATTAATTAAATGGTTCACGTTTTACACCCCTCCCTTTTTGAAAGTTTATAGTCACTAAAACCTATTCTGTCACATCCGGAGTTCCTGGGACGTTTGTTCAATTTGGAAAAACGTTGTTACCTCAAAGCTGTTTCTTCAATTTGAATCTAGGCTCGGTGATTGAGCTCTACACATACAAATGGGACAGGAGACAGCAGACCTCAAGCTTCTAGGACTGCCATCAATTCAGAGGCATCTCAGCGACTCAAAGACACACGTTCACGAGACATTCATGAACCCGTACATTGATGGACCAGTACATCGACCGCTGTTAGAATAAAAAATAAACTAGGATAAAACAAATTAACTTAACTTCAGTTATATCATAAAATCAACATTATTTATGTTCTTCCTATATGGAATTCAAATACAAAAAATACTTTGAAATGCAAATAGCCATTACCTTTATATCTAGATTTAATTTGAATTTATTTGTAGTCAGGGTCATTCCCTATATACAAAGAGGTCAGTAAATATTTATTATTCCATAATACAATACTTTCGAGTATTGTGGATATTTTGTCCAGTCTGTTCTCTTACATAAATTATATATAGTGTAATTTAAAAGATAAATTACATGATAGGTGTTTCCTTAAGAATCAAGAAAGCATTTCATTAGAATTAGCAAAACAAATTCTATCTATATTACAAAATACTAATAGAACTCATAATAATATACTATAAACATCAGTTAATTTGGATTTAAATAACAGTAATTTAAGTTAAATAGCAAAAGTTCAATATAAATTCAGGTTATAGCTTCCTCTTCAGAAATATTTTTTTATAGGTACTCTACACTCCTACAAGAGCATGTACCGTTCATTCTCTTCTATCACTCATCAGTTTGAATTACCATTACCATCTTCCATTACAATAGAATCAACAGGACTATACTCAATAAATCTACCACAATACACTTACACTCAAATGTATCTATCACAATAGATTTAATACTTTGATGGAGGCTTTCATCGATAATAATTTCCTTAATTATATTATAAATCTATGACGTATCTTAGTAGCGGTAATATGAGGAAAATATCCACTGTGAGGTGACAAATTTGATATTCTCTCTTCTTAATCAAAGCATTTACTGAGGCAGAAAAAACTAAAACATGCTATTGAAACAGATGGTTCCACAAACAAATACTAACAAGCCTTAAGCTGGCATGAAAGCATTGATTAACACAAAATACTGAAACTACATTATTCAGTTCTGCTAGCAGCAATGGACAGATGCTAAATGAATCCACTTCACTTCTCTTGTCTTGCTGTTGACAGCTGTGAACGGCCTCACTAGATAGGAACCTAACAAACGTTAACTGTGATTGGCAGTTACTATTTTATTGAAAATATTCATTAGTATTTCTGCCAATAGAATGGAATGGTACAATTATAATTTAAGATACATTCTCCCACCAAGTGACAGCTATTTTCCAAATTCCTAACCGAATAAGGCATGATTGATAATCAATCGGACACAAATTCCTCGCCTTATGAGGTCATAAACTAGGCTGATGCTCCAGGAAAATAGTTGATTCTCCTAGTACCATAACTTCAACGCACACACTTACAGAGTCAACACAACACAACACAGAAAAGCAAAGCAGTGAAATAAATTGTTATAACAGACTGACTTCTCATGATAATTCGCATAATCCTCATCATTCACAATTGGAACAATGAATATTGTTACAATACTCCCCCTTCTCGAGTGTGGAACACCAGGTCAAGTCATAAAAAAAATTTTGGCAGAAAACAACATGACAGTACTCTCGGTAACACTCTGTATTAGGCTAATAAAAACTGAAAGGAATTATTGACCTCAAAATTAAAAAAAATACTATTAATGAATCTCAGACTAACAAACTCGAAATTTAATTATGTGGAACCACAGCAAAATTTTTGATGAATTCCCAATCACTAGCTATAAATATCAAAAGGAACAGAATAAATCAACTTGACAAATCTTCAGATAACCAAGTGGACTAGCAACAAATTTTGATCTCATAATACTCAAGACAAATCAATCTGAACATAATTAACTGATTTGAAGTTATCAAGATATCTTAGAAAACCTTGTGGAATACTTGTAAAATTTTTCAACATAGGACATAAAAAAAAAATTTGTGAAGTCAACTGGAAATTGTTCCAAACCGGCTGCCAGACTCCACATCTATACGGGCCCTGTCAAATATAAATCTGAACAACCAGTAGACAACAATAAACAGTGACAAAATAAAATCAGAATTAAGTCAGGCAATTACTTTCCTAAAGCAGCAATGAAGAAACCCAGTATGTGCACCTTATACTGGTCCCTCACAACTGGTAAGATAATTTTCTGAAATTTCTTCCAGACAAAGATAAAAGGACCAAAATATTCAAAGAGACTCTCCAACCAATACTCTTCTGTTTAGTTCATAACCAGATTATCCCAATTCCAATCTCAACAGAAACTCAAAATAGAAACAACAAATTAAAAAAAAATCATCAAATTATCACAATCATATGACCAGACCATTATAACTCGACTAGTTGTTAAAATCGAGCAACTGACAATTGATGCATCTCACCACTGAAGCAGCTAATGGCCGCCTCATGTCAAAGAACCATGACCTATGCCACTACATTTTAATGTCATGGAGCCAATAACTACACAGAGTTAACTCACATGCAACAATATGCTAGCAGCTTACATATCACTTTGATACGTGTATCATTTTTGCAACAAAACTCATATCACCCATTACTACTTTCTCTACTTGTATTCCGTTCCTTGCACTTCCATACAACAAAATAACTTCAGTTATAGCTAAAGATAAAGGACTTCGCAAATTGTCTCACAATTACCTAGCAACACCTATGCTACAATTTATTCTGAATTCTCCCTTTTGGAAAAGACTAGGATCTTCACTGTTTCACAAACAGAGATACAACTATTCAGTTCATCATTACCACTCAATTTCCGTTACTCATTACTCACTTGGGACAGCAACATTTGAGGACAATATACATACACCAGTATACCTACAATTTGTGCTTCCTATCACCTTGGTACAACCACAGTATCGGAGTGATCCGTGGTGTAGTGGATAGAGTGCTTGCACAGCAGCATAGCAGCATAGAGATCCCGGGTTCAAACCCTCTCATAACCAAAAGTTTTTTGATCAGATCACTCCCGTGTTATTGGATGGGCACGTTAAACTGTCGGTCCCGGCTGAAGTATGACAGTCGTAAGGGCCCATTGACGGCTTAAATTATATATTCAGGCGGTGGGAAATTCCTGAAACGGACTCCCCACCAACAAAAGCCATACAAATTCACTTTTCAACCACAGTATCACAGCTAATGGACCTTGACAACTCAAAAATAAAGACTACAATTTTTTCTCAACACATCAAATAACTACTTACTATCTTCCCCTATCTACTCCATCAAACTCATTTCTCAGGCCCATGAAGAAATATGACAGTACAAACGCCTAGGCCAATGATCATGATAACAGACACTGAATTACCTATTATAAAGAAAATTTCCCACTATCGACTAGTACATAACTGAATCTAACCTCCACAAAAAAATTATTTGAAGAAATTTTAATACTGTCTACCACACTCAATAAAAAACCTTCAGAAACTCAAACCTTTATTTTGAGAATTCCGGTGACAGAACAAGCTGAAGCAAACGAGATTAGCCTATTCCCAAGGTTAATAAAAAATAGTCCCCATATTCTATAGTACTGAAACCTGTTTCATTTCCCGTTACATATTCCCTTTTTTTCAATCATCACAATAGTTGTGGAAAATTGAGTAACGTAGATTTTCTTCCCGTTTCCAATTTTCTATTTTTTTGTTTCATTTAATAATTTTTCCATTCTTATGTTATATTAGAGAATTCTTTCCTATTCTCCTACCTCTCCCGTTTCTTTCCCCTTCAGCCCGGTCAATAAAGGTTTTTTTGATCCAAAAATTGAATAGAAGGTGAATCTCTCACCATCGATAGAACCCTCTCAGTGGGACAATCTCCCAGAAGTCCCAAGAGATCCCCCTGGAGCTTTCACCCCTAGCCACCCACAAAGTTAAAAAATGCAGGTAATCAGGAAATTCAAATATCTCTGTAACAATTGATCGGAAAGAGTTCTATTATATGTCATTCGGTTTGTTACATTATGGACTACAATATCAGTTCTTTTCATTTTCTCAATGAAACTAATTGTTTTGTTGATAAAATAATATATATGTAAAAATTCAGGGGGGTTTCGATTTGATTTTTTTGATTTCTCCGATTAACTTTGAAGCAAGTGATTTAAAAGAAAAAATGAGCCAAATAATCAATGTAGTCACTTCCATTGCGAACCCATTGATGTATATTGTTACATATTTGCGATTTGATTTGACGCCGTGGAAGGGGAAACAGCCGATGTGTTACAGCATGGCTGACTAGCTTTGCCATAGTAGACAGTAAACAAGAAATCAATTATCTCTGTAACCATTAATCGGAAAAAAATCTATCATATGTCATTTGATTTGTTATATTATTGACTACAATATTAGTTGTATTCATTTTCTCAATAAAACAAACAGATTCCTTGATAAAATAATATATATGGAACAATTTAGAGGTTTTTCGTTCTGATTTTTGTTTTCCCCAATTAACTTTGAAGCAGATGATTTGAAAGAAAAATGAGCCAAATAAGTAATGTCGGCAATTTCATTTCGAATTCTTTGATGTGTATTGTTATGTATTTGTGATTCAATTTGACGCTGTGGAAGGGGAAGCAGCCGCCACGGCTGACTCCCTTCACCATAGTAAACAGTAGTAGTACTGCTTTCTACATTGCATCGTATTTACACTCTGGCACTTGAAACAATCAATTTTGTCTATTGTTTTGACATGTTCTGAATCTAGATTTTCAATTTTCAATAGTTTACAGGATAATATAATCGTCTCTATTCAACTATGCTGATGATAAAAATCAGGCTTTCATTGTATGCTCACAGAATTTATTAATTTTAAGTGTGCCATCTGAATACCAGTCAGATGTATCACAATTTGATTACTCTATTTTCAGATATTGATATCAATTTTCAAGGGATAGAAAGAACGGACTTAAAATTGAACAGATCAATTTTGTATGTGGACTACACCACACAAAAGCTATAAAACAAGAAGGTTTTGTATCCTACCTCATAGTGGATTATCATATGTTTTACCTTATATGTTATTTTTTATTGTTAATGTTAATAATTGTTTTTAATTTATTCCACCTTGAACAATACTGAAGGTCAGCGTGCATTGAATCATTATCTAGTCATCTCGTAGCACTAATCACTGTGTTGAATATTTGTTGTTCACTTATCACATCACTTAGATCATTTCTATATCATTTTGAAACCAATCAGCACTCATCTGTGCACATACTACCGAACTACTGGTTGAACTTTAATAATATTATCCGCGGATTTATTGCTTCACCATGGAAAACTTCAACCCATATTCGGATGTCTCATACCTGGTCGCACTACCCTCAGGACCCAGCGCACAGATGAATGTGACGACAGTTAACCTAGCGCCGCAGTGCAGGATGGTTTCTCACAGCATGGCGTTGTTGTCATTTGAGATGGGTGTCTGGCTTGGAAGTGTTTCGACCGCATTGCAGGATGACTATTAACGGTGTCCGGAAGATCAACAGCTGGGTTTTTTCGTTATTTTTCGTGATAGAGAAATTCTGATTGCAGGTTCGTTCTCAGCGACCCCAAGTTTAGCCTGAAGGCTCAGAATGTCAACAATGTTTTTAAATAATTGAAAATCATTATGAAAAGTCACCATCATCATGAAAAGTATAGTAGTACACCACGTTTCTGGAAACTTTTTACTGGTGACTGGAGCTATTATTGATTATAGGTAGAACAAAAATCAAAATAGTCGTGAGAAAGAAAACTGCTGATGGACGCAAATAAGACAGTCACTCCATTGTTCTATTGTCTCGGCTGCTAGGCTGAGCCTGGCTGGAGGGATCAAATAACCGACTGAATTGATCTGTCGTCTGTCCACCAGGCGGAACTATGCCGACCATTGCTGGGTGGTAGATATTACTGCGGCTGCTCGCATTCCCACCAACACTGCTATTATTTGCTGTCCCAGCGCCTAGTCTGATTCAGCCAAGCATCCAGCCTGCACTGCGGAGCTAGGTTTAACGCCATCCCATCAGGCACTGCTACATCAGCTGACGGCGAGGCAGAGACGCCAAGGAGTCATGGGCCCAGTAGCATGTCATCCATAGGCTTCAACCCCGACAATTTAGGGCGGCATTCCTCCACTCAGGCCGATATCTGCGATTGGCCAGCCTCTTCACCGCCCAATGCTCCACCAGCAGCATCTGAAACAGAAGAAAAACGAATCTTTGAAGATACCCGTGAACCAATCTCCATTGCACCAGCAAATACCACAATGTTCACAAATGAACAAATGCTGCAAGTGCTGAACAAACAATTTAGAAGCATGCAGGGAAGACTCAGGATGCAGATCATGGAAGATAGGCAGAGAGCCACGAATCTATTGGCCACACAAATCGCCGGAGTTACAGAGGGACTAAAAGGGATTAATCAAGGGATGAGAGATGTGAAACAAAAAGTAGAAGAAATTGGATTGGAGGCAAGAAACGTGAAACAGCAGATAGAGCAAAATTGGAGACAAAAACACATATAGCAGAATAGTTTGAAAAGTTTGAAGCCAAGTTGGAAGGACTGGGAACAAAAATCACCACCATGGTTTAACATAAAATTTCGGAACAGACTGGAGAAATCAAAGATGTGATGCTGAATGTGGACCGATTCTCCAGCAACCTCAACACCCAAATGAGAGAGATATCTCAGAGCATGGAGAATAAACTCGCCGACCTGAACACCAACTTACGTGCTGATATAGCTACCAAAACGGAAAAGTTGGAAAGTTGGATGACTGACCAAGTAGTGGAGCAGATAAAGGGATCTGAAAAGTGAACTCGAAAACCAATCCGAGTTGAATAATCATTTCATTGAATATGAAAAAGGTCAACAACATCTGGGGCAGGAGTTGAAGACTGCTATCCGAGCCATAGACCTCGTTTGCAGCAGGGACGGGCAGAGCACCATCAGTAAAGGACTTCAGGATGTTGTGAAGGAGTTGATGGGTACAGAACCGACATGTGATCTATTGTGCCCACATGTCACACACGCGCGCAAGCATTGGACCTCACCCAGACACACCGGCCTAAACAGCGACCAGCTGCTGAGAAGGAAATCAAAACGTGGGACCAACAAGACAACTTCGGGAGGAATAGGAGGAGGAACCAGCATCCGATGGCCAGGAGGCAGAAGAGGAAAGGGAAGAAACGCACGTGCCGACGCCCCCATGTCCGTTTCACGCCGCACCATCAGGAGGACGCACAGACAACGGACAAGGACCGCCACGAAGCAGCCTACCAGATGAACCACAACGACCGGCACCAGGATGGGGGACAGAAGAGAACCGATGGCATGCATAGAAGGCACATTAGATTCAAGCAAGCAGCTTATCTATGTGACCACAAAAATTGGAAGGATAACTGGAATAGACCTGAAAATAAAAGAAATTTAATCACGGATTATTGTCCCTGGGATGAGAATGATATGGACTATCAGACGGGATCATTAAATATGGGAGTATGCAACATGAAATTGAAAAAAATTAATGAGTTGTCTATGGAGAATAGAGGTACCTTATTATTGTACATTGAAAAGTTATGTTATGAAAGGAATAATGAATGTTTTGATGTATTGTTTCATGTTTATGGTTGGTATGGCTGTGGGATTAATTGAAAACTGTGATATGTATGAGATAATGAAGGTTTTGATGTTATTATTGAGAAAATTTGTTGTTAAAGTGAATATTGGTAATTTGATATTGTTTATTATTATTGTTAGCATGATGGGTAGATATAAATGGAAAGCTGGTATAAGTTGGTGCAGTAAACATGAATGGAAAGCAGTAGAAGAATTCGATTGGAAAAAACTGAAGAATGGTGGCATTAAAACAAACGAATTAAGTAATTACAGGAATAGAGTAAAACGAACAGGACAAATGAATAGTTTGAACCAATACCTAAAATACCGGGGCTTCAAATTCATGGAAATAAATAATCAAATGGGAGAAACTTATCAACTGCAGACTAAAAGAATACAAACCTGACCTTTCAATGTTGTGGGAGAGCACAATCAGCATGACCTAACTTGGATACACCTCACCTATCAAAAAACATTAGGAATAATACCGGAATGAGGGACAGCAGAACGAAAATTTAAATCAACTTTATTTGAATCTCAGCAAAGCTGTATATTTCAATAATATTATGCACTGGATTTCATCTTGGCAATTGGGATTGTCTTCAAATAAGGGAAACACCATGTAAACATAATCTAGATACTTCTTATCACATCTATTACTGGAACGTTAAAAAAGCCAGCATTTATTCAAAATTTATTATCATTATAAACTACCTGAATATCGTCAATCAAGACAACTTCAAGAGAAACCCACTTTACTGAAGAGTTTGAACAATTCAATACATCAACAAATAAATTGCTAATTGGAACACATCAACTTACCTCCAAGAATCAGCATCTAAACGTCTGCAGCATGTCCGAAAGCCATCAGCGAGTCAGCAGCACCAACAGTCAACAACCTGCAACAACACCGAAATAACATTAAAATAACATGGCCATGAAAAATATCTTCAATTTCCTAGTCATAATAAAGCCTGTTGTAATCTATCCACCAATAGCCCACATAGCGCCTAGACCATTCCATGTACCAAGCTCAACCAGCTACTGTTGAGGTTATAAATATACTCAATGAATATTCGAAGTGTTACAGGTGAATTAAAAGTATTATGTGAATTCATTAATTGAAGTCATTATCAGATGAAATTAAATTGCCCATGAAATATCAATTAGTGCATAGCAACAACAAATGTAAACAAGCAACAGAGGATAAACGAACACTAGTGATTAGGAATATCAACAAATACAAACTCAGCTTGAGATGATAACAAATGTAAACAATTTTTTATATCCTGAATACTTACCCAGTTAATATTTAGTAAATTGACCACAACGAGGTGACATGAAGTTTCAATTCAAATTGGGATGGATCCCCATGGACATCTCGTCACAGGCATGAAAATGAAATTATTATTTAAAATAATGCTTGATACATTTGTCCAATTAAAAATCTATACATGGATTTAATAGATAATATTAGATGAAATATCATGAACATTTATGTTTGAATGTTATATCAATGTTTCCCTTTGTTGTCTGGCGTTGTGTGGTGGAGGGGGCAATTGAAGGGTGATGCATATTGCATAATTGCGCCAGTTGCTGTTTGCCAGCCAATCGAACAGCTCACTTCTCGTAATGTCGATTTTTGCAAAGTGATCTATTGATTTATTGTGATTTATTACAAGTGTTGTCTCATCTCGTATCGTGATCTGGACCCAGGATCCTAGAAGCAAGGAGGATTTGGACATGGAGGTAGGCCTATGTTATTGTGCACTTAGCCATTTAAATTGTTCAACTTCCTACCCAACACCAGACAACCCCAAAAAGTTCTCGATGTAATTGATACAGTCCACAAACCAGAGTGCTGTTCGAGCCAGCCTCTGTTGAATAAACATGGTCCAACCGTCCGGATTGAATTGTTAATCGAATTTGAATAGGACATAACTTTGAAATATTGTCTAATAGGTTTGTCGTTTTTCATGCCTATTTTATTCTTGGTTTTTCTGTGTATATGGCTTGTTTTTGTCGTCGTAGATGAATATACACTTTATTTGTGGTATTCTTAAGAAATTTGGGCTCAATTTGAGTTGGTATATTCAAACTTGATTTTCTGCTCTTAGAATTTTCTGCTCAATTTCTCTGATTCCAACTGTTTTAGTTCACTTATTACTTCTTAAAAGTGGCCTGTATTTATGTTTTCATTCATAATATGACTTAGTCTTCCTGTAAATGATTGCATTGGTGTTCAAAATAGGAATACTGAACATTCTGTGATATATTATAGAAAAATTGGAACGCGTTTTGACTTGGAACAGTCTTCCACCGAATAAAGTGCATAGAAACCAACTAAAATACACAAGATCAAAATTGACAATTTTCGAGTTGGAGCAGTCTTCCTCCCGAGGTGCGAGTTGTATTATGTATCTTTTCTCAATTGATAACTTTCTTCAAAGATTTTTCGTTTTTCTGCTGGCTTTTTCTTCTCTTTTTCAGTTTTTACTGGATCCCATTTCGCTCTATCTCCACCATGAACACGATCTTCCACTACTGGATTCCATCTCTCTCTATCTCCACTTGGACTCGATTTTCCACCACTGGATTCCATCTCTCTCTGTCTCCACTTGGACTCGATCTTCCACTACTGGATTCCTTCTCGCTTACCTCCACTTGGACCCGATTCTTCCACTACTGGATACCTACTCGCTCTATCTCCACTTGGACCAGATCTCCCACTACCAGCTCTTCCTCAATCTTCGTCTTATTCACCATTAGGATTATTCATCACCGGAACTCCACACATCTACATCTTATTGTGTTTAGTGAATTTTGTTTTGAACTAGTGCTTTAAATAGTGAAGGGAGCCGAACTGTCAAGGCATGCTGAATGCACTCGAATCAAGAGACTTTTTCATTTAGGTTAAGTTTTATCAGTTTCATCCCCATTTTCCCCGTCATGTGTTGTTCTGAGGTCGGTTCACGATTGGTCTGCTGCTTCCATGATGCCTCTCACTGACACGTCAGCTCGCTCGCCCTCAAGTAGGTATGATTATTTCAATAATAGTAATAATGACGCAGGTATGTTTCTAGCAAATAAGCTCCACTCTTTCAAAAAACTTTTCAAGGCTGCTCATCTTAACGTACAATCCCTCAGTTGCCACATTGATGAACTCAGAGCAATCTTCCGTTTTCAGGACTTCAATATAATCGGAATTTCCGAATCATTTTTGAAGCCTAGTATTTCATCAAATTTTGTTGCATTGCCTGGATATAATCTTTTCCGGAATGATAGATTAAATAAAGCTTGTGGGGGTGTAGCAATTTATGTGAAAGAAGGTATCAAAACAAAAGTTTTAATCACATCTAAACAAGAGTATTGTTCCAGACCAGAGTTTATGCTACTTGAATTATCCTTATCTAGTACTGATAAATTACTCGTTGGTATCTGTTATCGCCCACCAAAAATAGGTCATTTCACAGATTTCGAAAGTGCCTTGCTTTCTCTTATGCCTTGCTATAACCGTATACTAGTTATGGGGGATATGAACACCGACTTGAACATGACAAATCGTAACTTTGACTACTTTCAACTGACTACAATTTTCCAATGCCTAAACATGACTATTTTACCTCTCGATCCAACTCATCATACTAATGAATCAGACACACTCATTGACCTTCTCATTGTTAGTGATCCCAATGAGGTTGTTCAAGCAGGCCAAATCTCAGTCCCAGCTATTTCTAGACATGATTTGATCTACTGTGTACTTTCCCATAAGATACCCAAGCCAGAACAGAAAATAATCACTTATAGAGACTTCAAAAACTTTGATGAAGCCGCCTTCCTGACTGATGTGGCTCAGACTCCATGGCATCAAATTGAAGCATTACCCTCAGTTGATGACATGGTCAAGACTTTCGAGAATTGGACTTTGACTTTGTATGACAAACATGCACCTTATGTGACAAGGAGGATTAATAGAAAACGACGAGTACCGTGGATGACTGAAGACATACTTAAGATGATGGGATGTAGAGACAAAGCACATAGAAAATTTAAAAAGACATTTGACTTGGACAGTTTGATAGAGTATAGGAGCCTTAGAAATAGGGTTAAACAGGAATTACGGAACTCAAAGATTAGGTACTTGAATTCATTTATGACAAACAATAGACAAGACTCTAAATCACTTTGGCAGGGAATAAAAGAATTCGGGCTTGGCAAAGAGAAATCGAATCCACAAATTGACTTACCATTGAATAATATAAATGACCATTTCGTTTCTCACTCTAACCAACGCGACGAAGTTGTCATTGCTAATCACATTGATGATCTTGAAGAGCAGGTTACAAACTTAGATTTACCGATCACTGATCAATTTCATTTCCATCCAATCTCAGAAGAAGACACTTTCAGAGCAATTCAACGTATTCATAGTAATGCTATGGGTGTAGACAAAATTCCTATTAAATTTATCAAGAAGATGTTATTTGCTGTTTTACCAACCATTACATACATTTTCAACAAGTCACTTGAAGAAGGCATTTTCCCTGAAAACTGGAAGTTTGCTCTGGTTCGCCCTCTAAATAAAGTTCCATCACCCAATAAAGTTGAGGATTTTAGACCAATCAGTATTTTACCTGCATTGTCCAAAGTGCTAGAAAGACTCATTCATGCTCAAGTTGTAAAATTTCTAGACAACAATAGTAAGCTTCATAACTTTCAATCAGGCTTTAGAAAATTCCATTCAACTGAGACAGCTCTGCTTCGTGTCACTGATGATATAAGGTTAGCTATGGACCAAAGAAAATGCACCATCCTCACCCAATTGATTTTTCTAAAGCATTCGATACTGTTGATCATACAGTCCTTCTGAATAAGTTGGCTATTCTTGGTTTCAGTCACAACTCGTTAGTTTGGTTTAAATCCTATCTATTAGGTAGGAAACAATGTGTATCTGTCGGTGACAAAAAGTCAACTTGGAAAAACGTTATGCATGGAGTACCACAAGGTTCAATTTTAGGCCCTCTCCTCTTCACTTTGTATGCTAATGACCTTTCTTCCATTATCAAATTCTCCAGTTTCCATACTTATGCAGACGACCTTCAAATCTATTTAAGCTGTCCCATAACAAAAATTAATGAAACAGTTGGAATAATGAATCAGGATAACAATTCGATAGTGGAATGGACAAAGAAAAATGGCCTTAAGCTTAATCCCATCAAAACACAACCCATTATAATTGGATATTCTCGTCTTATAAACAATATTGACCTTGAATCGATTCACAAAATTAGTGTAGACGGTAATGACATTCCTTACTGTAGCTCAGTTAAAAATTTAGGCATTATTATGAATAATACTCTTGACTGGTCAGAACAAGTGAACAAAACTTGTAAAAAGGTATTCTCAGCCATGCATGCATTGAAGAAAATGCACGATATCCTCCCTAGAAACATTAAATTATTATTGGTTCAATCTCTCATCTTCCCACATTTAATGTATTGTAATTCTGTTCTTAACGATATGCAAGTCACTCTGAATGATAAACTACAGCGTTGCCAAAATTATTGTCTACGTTTCGTCTACTCTCTCCAACGCCATGATCATATCACCCCAGCCCACATTGCTAGTTCAACATTAAAGCTTCCCGATCAGAGGCTTTTTCGAATAGTCAAGCTTGTTAGAGATATCTTGATATACGGTAATCCGAACTATTTTAAAGATGATTTCAAATTTGTCTCTGAAGGTAGGAGGATAGATGCTTCACATACTAGAACCGGAGAAAGTACATTAAGGATACCCAATCATCGAACTACTATTTTCACAAAATCCTTCTTAGTCAGTGCCTGTCGTGCATGGAATGCACTTCCTGTTTCTATCAGGTCCATCGAGAGCCGAGCGAGCTTCATCCTAACTTTAAAAAAACATCTTTTGGAACAAATGACTGAAACTGTCCGGCCCTAGAACGATCACATGACATCCATCCCCCACCCATCCCACAAATACAAACCTTTAAACCATGTTATAGAACGAATTGTATATATATATATTATATAACTCATGTTATTTCAATTATCCACTGCATAATGCTGTATATTACTGAAAGTTGATAACCCTGATCTACTTTCAGCCTACTTCATTTTATTAATCAATTATTTGATCTTATCTACCTATATAATTATTTTACTCTATCAATTTTCTGTTTTTTCTCTCTTAATATTCATATTGATTAAAACTTTTACAATATTTCCATTAATAAATAAATCCTTAGTTTAAATAACGAAATTAACGTTTTGGTAGAGAGTTAGTGGGGAGGATATTTTAATATTCTTCCAAAGAATGGACATTGATATGTCCAAAGCTCCGCCAATTTATGTAGATGCATAACAATATAATTATCTATAGTTATTATATTACAAATTACTTTTTCATATCATATACTTTCAATAATTATTTTCTTAGTCTATATTATGTAAATTCATCTATAATTTTGCTGTATTGTAAGCTATTGTATATAAGTGTATAAGCCAGTATATATTGTAATCTACATAAATAAAGTACTCAATCAATCAATCAATCAATCTCTCTCGATGAGCGCTCACTGTTATTGCCTCACTATGGGTTTTATCGAAGACTTGAGGTTTCAAAGAGATGCATTAATTCATAAAATAAAACAGATTGATAAAATTGCCGAAGCTGTCGAAAAGGATCCAAAAAATGAAAAAATGAAGATTTTATTGAAAGTTATGGGTGAGCATATCAATCACCACCAGGTGGAGTTCAATGATATAATAGATAAGATGCAGAGCTACTATAACAAACAAAATCCTCGATTGGAAACAACTCAGCTTGAAAAACTGATGAGCGAATTTGATGAGATGTATTTCAATGTCAAGGCTGTTCTCGAAACCTTACCATCCACTTAAACAAATTTGAATATTAGTTCTTCCAATGTAGCTTCTTCACCTACAACTGGAAATATCTCATCAGTTGCCCTACCTAAACTTCCTTTAATGACTTTTGACGGCAATTTGAGAATTTGGAGTCAATTTAAAGATTTATTCAAAGCCACGGTTCATAATAATGGTCAAATTGCTGACATACAAAAACATATGTATCTTCGGTCTGTACTGAGAGGCGATGCACTGTCAGTCATTTCTGTAGTCCTATTGACAAGTGATCATTATGCTGAGGCATGGAAAATATTATTGAATCGCTACAATGACTCTTACAAGCTGACTGACGCATACTTGCAAGCTAACTGACACATACTTGCAAGCAATTTTTGATATGCCAGTAGTTAATAAGCAGCCAGACTTGCTACGAAAATTCATCACTCATTTAGCTGAGTATATTGCAGCACTAAAACCAATTGGTCATTCAGTTTATGACTGGTTGATCCAGTTATAATTTGTCTTACGTGAAAAACTGACTGAAGAATTGAGAGAGAAGTGGTAGAGACTGCTAAGAAATGGAACAGTATCTGATTTGGAAATTTTCCAAATATTTTTGAATGATGAAGCTGTTATTTTAGAGGCTACCAAATCCATTGACTTATTGGGGTCATCCACATCGTCAGAAGCCTCCTCACGTAAGCAGTTTGGGGAATCGAAACCCACTATGGGAAATTACAAAGCTTCAGCTATGATTGTTAAATCGAAATCGGACGAGCTGAAATGTATTGAATGTAATAATTCTCATGAACTGGAAAATTGTTAAGTGTTCTTGAATCTCAAACCATCTGATAGATTAAAACGTGTAAAAGGATGGAAACTATGTATATGCTGTTTATTGGCAGGGCACTTCATTAGAGATTGAAGAAGGAAGTCGTGCAATCACTGTAATTCGCGTCATCATTCACTCCTCCATTTAGAGCCGAGACAGCTGCCTGTTGAAAACACCAACACATTGGCCGGTAATAACAAATGAGCAGGGTAGACGTGCACGACGCCACTGATCAAAACCATCAAACATTTGTTACTGACTCAGCTAAGAAAGTATTTTCGAATGTAAATAGTTCCTTAGTATTGTTACCAACTGTTGAATTGGGAGTTCGAGGTAATCAAAGCAATTATCATAAGGTATTATTAGATAGTGCAAGCACCGAGTCATTTATTACAAGGCAATGCATGAAAAAACTGGGTTAGTGGTACAGAAAACACACAGTTTGCCAATCTATGGATTATTTATTAATTTTTTATTATTGGAAGTTCTTCCAAGGTGGGCGGAATGTTCGGACGTTATATCAATGTTGCTTTGTTGTCTGGCGTTGTGTTGTGGAGGGGGCAATTGGAGGGTGATGCGAATAGCATAATTGCGGCCAGTTGCTGTTTGCAAGCCAATCGAACAGCTAACTTCTCGTAATGTCGAGTTTGCAAAGTGATCTATTGATTTATTGTGATTCATTACAAGTGTTGTCTCATCTCATATCGTGATCTGGACCCGGGATCCTAGAAGCAAGGAGGATTTGGACATGAAGGTAGGCCTATGTTATTGTGCACTTAGCCATTCAAATTGTTCAACTTGCTACCCGACGCCAGACAACCCCAAAAAGTTCTCGATGTAATTGATACAGTCCATAAACCAGAGTGCTGTTTGAGCCAGCCTCTGTTGAATAAACAATTTAGAATAGACGATTGACCTGAAATAACAGGGAATTCATTGGAGAAATAGAAATAGGTAATCAGGTGTGAGCTAAGAAGCCTCACCTAGAGGTACCAACCTCACAAGACCAAAACTATATTATCAGTGTTCAAGATTTAGTGTATTATTGTTTTTATGAGTGTGAATTATGTATGAAAACCAGTACGAAATAACCAAAAACAATGTTATGTTTATTATATTTGTAATAACTGTCTTATATTATTGCATGAAAATAGAATGGGATGTAAACCCATAACCTCAACCATGTGAATTAGTAATTTGAAATTGTAAGAAAAAGAATCAAGCTATTTATCCTGTATCAAATTGAATAACAAACCATACTTACTGATTAATGTAAATCCAGCCAAAATAAGACGGTGTAAATGTTCTATGTATAATTCATGTAAGAGTCATTTGGGACAGGCAGTATCCTATTCAGACAACAACTCGGTTGAGTGTACACACGATTGCTCAAAAGAAAGGTAGCCGCAAATTAGCTACCTGATAACAACTCACCATTAAAGTCTTATCTATGTTTTTATACATTGCATTGTATGGCAAAATGCCAAAATCTATACTTTTTGAGGTAAAAAGGCTGACCTATAAAGGCTGAAACTAATGAATCAGTAATTGTATATCTTCCAGAAACTTATTGACCAGAAACCATAATTATGTATTTGTGATGCTTATTGTTTTGATAGGTAATTCAAATATTTGAAGGTTGGAATTGGATCAATACATAACCCTAAACAGACCAGAGCTAACTTGTCAACAACTAGCCAATTGAGAAGGCAGTTTGATCAATAATTGTTCGAAACAGCTATATAATATCAATTCTTTCACCTTTCATATTGTAATTTCTATACCGAATGGGCCCAAATATTCATTCATGAGCTGTCATGAAGCTATATTTATTATAGATACATAATACAAATTAGTTTATATGTAGTGATTGGGGATTGACATTCCAACACATAAAAAACTATGTAAACAAAAGAAATATATTTATTCATTATTATGATTATTATTACAAGCATGTGTATTGTTATAATGTTTTTATACTTCTACTCTATTTTATAAAATTATGTCTATGTTCTACAAATCATTAGCTACTCTTGAAGTTCACAAAATTATTCAGCAGATGTATATCGTAATAGATGAAATTATATTATTTATTTTATATTTTTATGGAACCTAATGATAATTTAGAACAACTTACAATAAGGAATTTCACTCATTTGAAAGCTTTGTAGTTGGATCTATTTCCACCATCCATTTGGTGCATTTGTTACATCACAGTATCTGACCAATACCGAATTGGTATGTAAATTTGAAGAGCATTAATTTCTAAGAAGAAACTCAGGTGGAAATTAGAGGAAGAGGACTCGAGGCCATTTTTTCGAAAATCACCTCTGGGATACAGACCTGGTCCACATACTTAACTTTTTAAAAGCTTTAATTCCTGTTTTAATGTAATTTAATCTTTGTTCTTTCTGTTTCAAAAGTTGTCCTAAAGTTCCTATGAGAATCTGTGATATTAATTTTTGCGATTTCATTTAAATGAACCCTAAAATTATAATAGTGAGATCTCTTCGACGTCTTTGCCATGCGTTAAGGATCTAGCCAGAATGATATATTCTACGGCCGAATATATTTCGAATACAAAAAATGGAAACAAAAGTCTACGTAAGTTGTTCAAACATATAAAAGGGGATCCCCACTAATTTACGAAGATTATACAGCCTATAAATTCGTCAATTTTGGAAAAGTCATGACTATAGATTTAAGGGTCTCAAGTTATCATAAATTATTTTTTGTTTCAATAAGTCAATTTTAATATTCATGCTGTACTTAGCTGAAAGGTCTATTTCCTTGGGCGAAACCCTACCCTGAAATATTTTCATCTATTCATTTACTCTATTTTTAAATAATAATTTTGTATTAGCCTACTTGGCCTATTTAATTTTGTATGTCTTATGTCCCTTTCCAAGGGTTATCACCCATCTCAATTTAATCAATTAGAAATTATTAAATTTTCATACAGTATCTATCATTCGAAGATTCAAATTTGTTATCATTTAATATTCACTCATTATCAGTTGGAAACTATATTTTGTATAATCTGTTCATCTGTCAATTCAATTTTTTGCTATTTGAGAATCTTCTTCACAATATATTTATATTATCTTTTCACTGCTCTGAATTTATTTCATTACACCTCCAAGTTTGTTCTTTCTCAACTGACACATATCGATCATGCAGGACCTGTTATGCTGTAGTCAGATATTATTGAGTATCATATCTATTATAAGAACATTATTTCTCCTGGTGGTAGATGGTAGTCGATATTCATATCAAATAATAAAACTCTTTATTGGAGATATCCACCTAAATCAAGTAAAGTCGACTGCTATTAACCTACCGCATCGAGATGTATTGGATCCAGCATTAACAACCAGTTAATGACACAAGGAGAGGTAAAAGGTCGCATAGACAACATCAAAATTAAACTCGGTACTCGGAGTATTTACTCTTCTGGTTTGGCACTTTGCAATCTTACAACCTATAGTATTTATCAGAGACCGGTTCGCATGGATTTGACATTTTGTCTGTTGTCTTGTGCGGTCTAATATCTCTTCAAATTGTAACACAGGTACTAGAATCTAAGTACATTTGTTATTATTTGGAGAGTGAACTCACTCAGGAGTTCAAATCTCTGTCTGATCCTAGCGACAGCATTGATCAAAATAGACAGATTCAAACTGAACTGCATTTTATTACTGAATTGGATTTGATTTTGATTCACTACATTCCCACCTACAGTGTTAATTTGGAAATTTAGAGTCCCTACTTCGGCTACCTTTGTAGACCGCCAACCTATCGATTTAGCAAATTACTTTTTCCAATCCATCTTGTCTATATACCATACACCCTGCCTAGATCCTTGTAACTCAGTGACATCTATGCTTTAACAAGATGGATGAAAGTCAACCTAACCTATAACTACAAAGTACAGTTTCATAATTTCAAATTTTCCAACTGTTTATTTGGGTTTTTAATTCAATTACTCCAATTACTATTATTCATTTAGTGCATATCCATGCCCCTCCACGGAGCAGTATGTGACACATGCCGACACAACGTGGGGCATCAAACGCTGGGAAACAGTACTCATGATTCATGATTATAATTTTGGTTTTTTGTTTAATGACTCCAAGTTTATAATTTCCATTTTTTGTGGGCCCTCCTTGGAGCAAGGCCGTCACAACTTCTATTTGCAAAGTAAGCTCTGCTACCCTGATCAATTCTCTTTTCAATTTCCTGACTCAGGTTATTGCTTACATTCAGTTCAGTTCCAAGGTAAGAAAAACTCTCCACACTTTCGAATTTGAATTCCTCAACTTCAAAATCTTGCGCTGCTCGTCTTGCCAGCAATGAGGTCATCTTCATATACTTGGTCTGGTTAGTATCAACTTCAAGACCTATAGTGTGTCCATTTTTTCCAGAGTCAAAATAACTTTCTTCAGAGCTGCTGAAATTCGAACCACCAACGCAATGTCATCAGCATAGGCTAAACCTTGCTTGGATTCAAATAGGATGTTCCCTGTGAGTTCTAGTTCTTGGACAACTTTGTGCAGAGCTAAGTTGAAAAGTAGTGCTGACAATGCATCACCCTGTCCAACCCCTTGCTCTATTTGGAATGCTCTGCTCGTTTTTCTTCCAGCAAGTACCTTGTCATATTTATTTGACAGGATCATGGACGCCAGTCTTATTAGTTTTCTAGGGGAACCAAAACTTCCCGGGGCTTCTTGTAGGTTTTTAATTTCCACAGAGCCAAATGACTGTTTGAAATCGACGAAAAGGATGTGCAAATCAACATTGTATTCTATGCATTTCTTCATTAGTTGGCATATAGCAAAAATATGGTCATTCTCTTCAGAAGGATGGAGGATAATATCTTGTAGGCAACATTCAACAGAGTAATCCCTCAATAGTTGCTACAAATCAGTTTTCCTCATTTTTTTTAAATTGGACATTCAATACATCTTGGAAATGTTCTGCCCATCTCTCCAACACTTTCGATTCTTCAGAAATCACTTCACCATTCT
This sequence comes from Nilaparvata lugens, assembly GCF_014356525.2. NCBI lineage: Eukaryota > Metazoa > Arthropoda > Insecta > Hemiptera > Delphacidae > Nilaparvata > Nilaparvata lugens. The sequence continues at coordinate 55,342,433 of NC_052505.1, read as the reverse complement.
TATTTCTGCACATGTTGGTCCTTGGTTGGAAGCCCCTACCCATTACTTTGACTGGTTGATGAAATTTCCTTGTTTCATTCTGGTATGTAAGTTTTCAAAGTCTGCTAACTGCCTTTCGAGGTATTCTCGTTTTCTCTTCCTAATAAGTTTTTTCTTTCTGTCTGCTTGCCTTGTAGATTTTAACATTGCCTCTTGTCACTCTTTGCATTACAGCCAGCCTCAGTCTAATCCTTTCCTCAATCACCAGCCTACATTCTTCATCGCACCAGTCAGCATTTCTTACTCTCTTCTTCTTTCCGATAATGCCAGCTGCAGTCTCTACTATAATGTCCTTTAGTCTTGTCCGAACACCATCCAGATTTTCCTCTTCTCCATTACCTTCCTGCTCCCATTTATCCAATTTTTCGCTAATTGCACTTTCATAAGCAGTCCTGGTCTGTGCATTTTTCAAAGCCTCCACATTCCACTTTTGTTTCTTTTCTCCTCTGACATTTTCGACTATAGATAATCCCTCTATCACCTTTGTCACTACCATGAAATGGTCTGACTCACAGTTAGGTCCCCTTGCAGATCTGACATCAATTATCGAGGTGGCATGTCTTTGTGATGCAAGAACATGATCAATTAGAGTGGTAGTGTCAGAGCCAGGAACCTTCCAAGTCCCCTTATGGATGTTTGTGTGAGGAAATCTGGTGAAAACTATTGAGAGGTTTTGCTCTGCTGCAAGTTGAGCCAGTAGTAAACCATTCTCATTCGAACTTTCATGCAGAGTATGCTGCCCTGCAATTCCTGGAAGTTGATCTTCCTCCCCAATTTGAGCATTAAAATCCCCAAGTAGTAATAGCATGTCATGTTTTGGGATTTTATCACAAACTTGGCCCAGCTTGTCATAGAAGTCAGATTTAAGCTCTTCAGGTGCTTCTTCAGTTGGGCATAGGCCAATAGAAAAAACATGTTCCTGAAACGTCCTTTTAACCGTAACTTGCATCTATCACTAACTGGCTCAAATGAGAGTAGACTATCTCTTAACTTTCAGCTAATGAGAAATGCTGCTCCAGCTTGTCCTGTTCTAACTTCTGGTCTACTGTATAGTAAGGTGAATTCTTCCTTGTCAATCCTACCACTTCCCATTCATCTAGTCTCTTGCAATGTGACTAAATCAATACCTCTTATATTTAATAGTCTTATTTGCTACTTCCATCATTTTTCCTGGTTGCAACATAGTTCTAACATTCCAAGTGGCTACTTTCAATATGTGTTCTCATTTCCTTAATCAATTTTTTTTCCTATTTCCAATTCTGTTTCCGTTGTAGGCAATCCTATTCCGAGGCTCATTTTGAGGATTCACAATACACTTTTCTTCACAGGGAGGAGTTATCAGCCCCTCGCCTAACCTCCAACCTGGAGGACCAGGTCATTTTCTCGGGTCTCCCTCCCTAGCCTTTGGTAAGCCAATACCAAACTACAAGGTAGAGGTCAATTTTTCTGTTGGGGTTTCCTTCCCTTAGCCTTTGAATGTCCACTGAGCTCCGTCTGCAAGGCAGCAGTTTTGTTGCTGGTTTTATTCCACCCACGGTATTTGATTTCCCCGGTACCCCCTATATCTAGGAGGCATTCCTCAATCCGCCACATGGGGAGGCGCCCGATGGAAGACCAGCAACTCCCACGGGAGAATTACTGTTTTATTATAATTCAATCCTTGTTCTTCCTGTTTTGAAAGTTGTTCTAAAGTTCATAGAATCAAATGTGATATTAATTTTTGTGAATTCATTTAAAGAGTCCCTGAAATTTAAATAGTGAGGTCTGATCAATGATTTCGTCATGCGTGAAGGATCCAGCAGAAAATATTCTATGGCCAAATATATTCCAATTACCAAAATGGAAACAAAAGTCTATGTAATTTATTCGAATATATCAAAGGAGATCCCCGCTATTCTACTAAAATTATACTGTGCCAAGCACTATTTTCTATTCAGGCCTTTTCGCAAGTTATAATAGTGAATTTAATACACAATAGACTAGAGCCATTATTGTGAGTTAGCGAAATAAATTATTTTCTCTCTCTCTATTATGAACGGCCATGACTTCGAGTTTCCCATGATAGATATTTAAAAATTGTGGCTCCGAGTCATTGAGGAATGTAGATTATGGAATTATCTCTAAAACTTAGCCTTTCATGTCGCGACATAGAGTGCGATAAGTTGGAAGTGTAGTGTATCAACAAAGCCTGTTATTTTTCAAGTTAATAATATTGATTGAGAATAATCCTTTTGATTTTATTAGTGATGAAAGATAATTCTAAATTTTTTTCTAAAGAAGTATAGAAAGTTTTCAGTTAAGTTACATTTGAGTTATTGTTTCTGGAGATATATTAATTGTAGTGTTATTCTATAGTAGAAACCTATTAGATCAGGCATGGCAAGATTGATTGAAGTTTTATTGACTCAAGCCCGTTCACCTGCATGAATTAGGTATAGACTAAGGTATTTTCTAGATGTGTCTGCCCATTTCTAAATTCTAAATTTTATTCAAAATTATCTTCTTTATCATCTTCAAAAAGGTCAGGCACACAACTGCGCCACTCTGCTACAGAGCATTTTATATATCTGAAATTCAAATTTGAAAAACGAAATCAAATTTTCTAACTCATTCCAATTAGTTAAGATTAATTTTTCTGAGTCGATACTTTATAATTCATTCTGTGAACGTGTTAACTGTCAATATTTTTGGGTTTGGAGTTGATTGAATAATTTATAGTTGCTACTCCAATTTTTCTGAAGTTTGAATAATTGTAGATGAAACAGGAAAGTTATTCAGTTCAGTAGATCCATTAAAATGAAAATCTTTTGAAGTGCTTAGAGAAAAAGTTAGGTATCATTGAAGCTCAAGTTGAAAGTATTCTAAAACTTTATATTGAAATTGAATATTGACAAATTAAAGGTTCAACAGTAGATTAAAAATTAGTAGAAGGAACTAGCTTAGGTGGAAAACAACTGATTCTAAGTGCTGAATAAATTTTTTGCATTCTGTAATTCCGTGAATGATGATAGAAATTATTGTGATGTCAACTTACGTATTCTGGTCTCATGCATTGGGTACTTGAGTATCATCATAGTATAGTAGTAGTGAAAGTGAATATTGAGATTTTAAAAGTCAACTCAATTGAATTAGGAAAATTCGGAAATTATTATGGGAGAATGTTTGAGGAAAATAGGAAATTTTTTTGATAAGTTTAGGTAGATCGAAGGTAATCAGAGAATAAATAGGAAACTGTTTTATTAGTTATTGTTGATATGTAGTTTTGAAAAGTTGATGAGTAGTTTTGGACTTGAGATGTTTAAACTGAATAATTAGATATTGTAGATTAAAGTTGAAACGATGATCAAATCCTTGGGAATTTGTATAGAAATAAGTTGATTGAGATGAGGTTGTTAAGTCCCTTTATCAGTAATGTTTATTCTCGAAAAGGCGAATCAGTTTTATTATTGGAAATATTTTTTTTTTAGGTGTGATTTTTGTGGTAGGCATGTGTAGTGATAGTGTAAAGATCTGTTGTGTTGGTGACGTTTCCTGTAGGCTGTGGGGAATTTTTTTGTTTATTGAGACTCAAGATTTAGAGGAGGACACTGGGATGTCCTGCCTGTGTGTGTTCTTGTTGAATTTAGGTAATTGGCGCGAGTGTAGGTCCATGTCCAGAGAGAACGGAGCACTGCCCGAAAGTTGTCCATGTAACAAATCAAGGAATTTAGCTGTGACTAACCTTTCAAATTTGTACGCTGGAATTGTTTAACTTTAGCGAAAGGCACCAAAGATGGTGTGTGCTGAGATTTTTTTTGTATCTAGTGAACGGTCTGGTTCATTTGAGAGTTATGGGGCTCGTCAGTAGAATAACGTAAACCGAAATCTAGAATATTTAGTGGGTCTTTGTAGTGATTGTAAGGAAAACAATCAGTGTAATGCAGTTTAGGGAAGCCCAGTCAAAAGGTACGTTGATGTTTGGTAGGAAAGTCAGCCGCAAAAACACAAGTAATAATTGGTAAAAAAGGGGTATTATTGAGTGTAAAGTTGCTTAGAAATTTGGTATGGTAACGAAAATTGAAGGTTTTAGACGATGAATATTTAAAGTGATTAGTTAAGGTATACAAATAAAATAACAGAGGAACTTTTTCTAGTACCTAGGTAATGTTAAAATGGTTATCAGTGAAAGTAGAAATAAATATTGGAACAGTACTGAATGGGTTAAATTAAAATAAAATTAACAGTGAAATTCTTCTAGTTTAATTTGAAATAAAAAGGGAAAATCTCTTGAGTTGAGCATGAGTTTAAATTATTCTGTAGTTGAAAGGTTGATTGAAAATTTAAATGGGGATATAAGGTAGAAATATGTGGGAAAATTCGTGTCAAAAAGGAAATAGAATTTTTGTTGGGAAAATTAAATTGAGGTAATTAACAGTAGTAGGACCCTCTAGAGATAAGTAGTCAAAAGAATTAATAAATAAAAAAAAATAATAGGAAAATCTTTAATGAAATGATAAATTTCTAAATGATGAATAGTAAAATTGCAATCAAGTTTTCCATGTGAATAAGTTGGGATGTTTTGAGATCTAGTTAAATATGAAGTTTATAGTTGAGGAATAATAATGTGAGGCTCCAGTAAGGTTGGAAATGTCAGTGCACTTGTAAATCAGTAATAGTAAAATAGTAGTCTATCAATGTGTTGGTAAATTCAATAATGTTGATAATCAGAAGGCAAGCAGTAGCAGTCCAATGCCAAGATAGTTGTTCCAGCTGAATTTTCATATTATTAAACCATGCATTGAGAATTATTCTTCCGGTTTTTAGAGAAAATGTCACGTACTTTGAGTTTGAGATAAATAATAATCATGATCTATGTTGAGTCAATTTATCTAGTTGATGTTGTAGGCAGTGAGAAAATGACACTACTCTAGTGAGAAGCGAAATACAGAATTATTATTGTCGATAGCCTGGCACTCGATCATAGTTTTGTTTTGACTAGTGTTCTGTCATAAAGGTTTCCTACTAGAATATTATAATGAAAAATGTTTTTCTCATGATTGTAGAATACAAAATCACGCTTGAGTCATGTTGAAAAATATCCGAAACAGATCAGGAAAAAATAGGAAACAGATCAGTCTATTGAAGGCAAGATTTTTTGTCGTGAGTTATAATTGGATAAGTTTTTGTGAGTATGGCACCACTCTATAGCCTTGTCTCTATACACTCAATGAGATGATTCCTAATGAATGAGAAGGAGAAAAGATAAAAAGAGTTATGATAAAGATATTTACCGTATTTGTTAGAAGGATTCATTATGGGTTCATGAAGGGTTTATTAGTCAAAAATTTTGTTACATGGCAACAATTATAATGTATATCGAAGAAATTCCAGAATGTAAATAGTTTGCGCAAGTAGATTAGTCATTAAACTATGTTATTAATTTCGTAATATTGAATATATTTAGGTAGGTGAATTAGGTTTAATTTTATTTCATTGATCGGCTGCATACTCGCGGTAAATGAAATGATTGTACAGTTTTCTCACAATAGTAGATAATTGATTGTTTGGCAAATCGGGTGATTATCAATTTTTGAAGTTATCAACAGTCATAATATCCTATGTGACAATGTATGTACGTGATGTCTCTAATAATAATAAGAAGCTATTCAGCATAAGACGATTTATCATAATATTCTATACTATACCCATCCTCTATCGCTTAATACTCATCCATTCATAGTTAAGAATTATACATTCACATAGTTAGGAGTTGGTACATATAGATGAAATATATTCCCATTCACAAAATAATAAGAATAATGTCCAAGGCCTCATATTTTATATTCTATTCGCTTTATATTTCATATTATTTTGTGTTGATATCCCTATTTTTTATAAGTTTACCTTCCATGATTAATACAATTATAATCTTATCATAGGTTTATTCAGTTCAACTGATTCTGTTTTAGTTCACTTCAATACAATTCAGTGATAGAGATTTCCTACTGGAATACAATAATGAATAGAAAATTAGTGTCATTGCTCTCCGATGACTCGCTAGTGTTGCAGTTTCAACCATTATTATCTTTGAATCGTAGTCTATGTAGAATAGTATTGCCTACTGAATTGCTTCATATTGTGTAAAGTATCAAATTTGGGTAGATAAAAATCCCTAACCGAAATAGTAATAGGTCTGAAAATAAAGTAACTGGCTAATATCGCCAAATAGATAATAACTAAGATTAGATAGCCTCAGCTTGTTCTGGCTAAATGGTACAAAAACCTAAAAAGGATTTGAAGGAATTTTATTGCTCATAAATAGATTATTATATAAAATATTTGAAGATTGAGGTTAGGTACCTGTATTCACGGATCGGTGACCTAGAGATCGATCAAACCGAGAAACGTAGAATCTGACCAAAACCCCTTGGCAGAGCTTTATTGCAATCAGATGGTGTGCAATGTGAAAAAACATCTGATCACGTGGCTAATTATTAGGTAGCATGGAATTAATATTAATGTATAGAATATTAGCTAGCATGTAAAGAGCATAACAAATAAACCAAATAAAAATAATTTAATGTATTCAGGAAATAAGAGGTACCAGGCGCATGAATACCGAATAAAATTTGCATGCACCAATAGTAAAACGGCAGTTAATAGGCGGCAATTGTAGGCCAATTCAAAAATATTTATATATATTTCTATAAATGTTCGGAATCTATGTTGAATTGTTGTATAGTCTATGTTATCGATATGGCTCGAAAGCAAAGAAATTATTAATCATACAATCTAAGCAATAATTTGATACTTTTTGTACGATCTATTTGAACCTAAATGGCGGAGGACTAAGATATTCAAATTTTATGCTAATTTGAAAGTCGGAAATAAGATTTGTAAAATTGAGAAAGGAGAACCAGCACTCGCCAACCAAATGCCACCAGGAGAGGACCCCAAATATTTTAGAGCGTAGTACCTTGATAATGATTTTGTAAAAGTTAAAGTTAAATTAAATTATTAAATTTCTTAAAAGACTTCGTGATGCTATTGTAAAGCGGAAGTCATTTTCATTTTTTAAATAAATTTATAACCCCTTGGAGGAGACGATTCCGGCTACCATATTCCAGGACCACATGGAGTTGGATCGACATCGGCGGCTTACAAGAAGATTTTCGACACGTGAGTGATAAATTTGAATTAGTGATGGGCGCCCTAGTGCTTCGAATTAATCTAATGATCAAAGCTAGCTCGTCGAAAGGGTTTTTATTATAAATTAAGAAATTAATAGGAGTAATACTTGCGCAAGTAAAATTAGTATTAAAGGTATTTTATTGAAAGAAAAATATAGATCAATATTTCAGAAATTTCTATTAAATCAAAGAAATACAAAATCTAGGCTATTAAAACATATGCATATGATATTTAATTTTTGCAATATAATTTGTGATAGTTTATTATAGCTCTAATTCACTAGATGAATGGCTCTACCTATTCCGTCAGGTGCCGAATCTTGCACCCTGAGATAAAAATATATATTCGATACAAAGAAATCTACTAAGTACTAGAGATTTTAATATATATATATTTGGATTATTAGTGGCTAATTTATCAAGCTGATCTTAAAGCACACATTTTTAATTGAATTGTCCAAGTCGACAAGTATTAGCAAGCGCATATCGCAGCTACGTGCAAAAGAATGCATATGATTTTAAGATAAAGGCACATGGTAATGATTCGTGCCATAAATCTAGAATATAAAGTTTAGCCTGTGATATTCTATTGATTTCAATTATTGTTCTATTTTTATATTATATTTTTCTATCGCTCTTTATATATTTTTTTGCCTCGATTTATTTTTTGCATTATTTGTTTAATATATGTATGAAACGTTTATGGTGTGCAATTTATTTATTATTCCTCAACACTATTGTATAAGTATCATATTTATATATATTTATTTTTTATTGAATTACAAGAGTTATAGGAGAAGCCCATACCTAGGCCTATCAAGATTTTTTAAGACTGAATACTGTTAGAAAACCACGACCTAATTATATAATTATATCAAATCTCATGCTTTACCGACTGATGCCAAGCAGGAGGCTAATCGTTATTTAAATATAAAGAATAACGTGACAATTGTTAAAAATATGTTGCACTCTCAACTGTATAGTAATGATAGTTAGATTTCAATACATTCAGCAGAGTGAAAAAGTTTCATCCTTTACTATTATAATCAACGTACTTCATATTTCACAACAGCAGAGTAACATAGAACCAATTAAAACTATGATGTCTTTTAAACGTTTTCCCTTGTTAGAGTTTGCCAAGGAAATAACCTGGGACTCAATAAAGTGATTGAAGTATTCATGATTATTATACTCGGTCCGTCTTTAGTACCTACTTAAAAAGTGGACACGCCCATATTGTTTTGTCCTGACTCTTGCCACAGTTTTAAAGTCTCTTGCCACAAATCTCAATTAGTTATACATTTTGCTGAATTTCGGAATGATTAAAGAGATTTCTTTTGAAGGGGGCCTGCTTCAAATTGGATCCTACTATCAATCCAGAAATTCGACTCTCCAAATCATACAGAATGCCTCTATGGTAACATATCCTGATTAGATTTCTTTTTGCGTGTTTCACACCGTAAGGAGGGGGAGTGTGCCGAGCACTATTTTCAATTCAGGCCTTTTCCATAGTTATAATAGTCAATTTAATACACAATAGACTAGAGTCATTATTGTGAGTTCGCGAAATAAATTATTTTCTCTCTCTCTATTATGAACGGCCATGACTTCGAGTTTCCCATGATAGATATTTAAAAATTGTGGCTCCGAGTCATCAAGGAATGTAGATTATGGAATTATCTCTAGAACTTAGCCTCCATGTCGGGACATAGAGTGCGATAAGTTGGAAAAAAGCAAGCATTGAAATTATAACAAACTACCGATTTTGATTGATTGATTGATTGATTGAGTACTTTATTTATGTAGATTACAATATATACTGTCTTATACACTTATATACAATAGCTCACAATACAGCAAAATTATAGATGAATTTACATGATATAGACTAAGAAAATAATTATTGAACTGTATATGATATGAGGAAGCAATTTGTAATATTATAACTATAGATAATAATTATATTGTTATGCATCTACATAAATTGGTGGAGCTTTGGAGATATCAATATCCATTCTTTGGAAAGAATATTGAAAATATCCTCCCCACTAACTCTCTACCAAAATTTTGCAGTTACTATTTGGTCCAAAGGCTCTAGAAGCCACACGACGATTAGTCAAATTGATTCCCTTCGCCCAATTGGAGACCTGTTCCTAAATACAGTAGTGGGGGTATTCCCCAGCCGAGAGACCAGATTATGTTTCGGAGGACACTTTGCTAGGAGCACTACGAGAGTAAAGATGTAGTCATTATGTTTCGCCCTTTTTGGGCAAGTTTACAAGTTTATATCATTAGTTAATGTAGGAGCTAGTTTTATTTTTATTAAAGTTTAAATTTTCTAGTAGTGCCATGTCCTGAAAAGTTTAATTGTGTTTCTTCATCATGTGCGAATAATTGTTTCTTCGAATAACCGCTAAGGTACGTAAAATAAGGTTAAAATATAATTTAGGGAATTCAATTGATTGAAACTTCCATAAGAGTATTGTATTAACAAAGCCTGTTATTTTTTAAGTTAATAATATTGATTGAGAATAATCCTTCTGATTTTATTAGTGATTAAAGATAATTATAAATTTTTCTCTAAAGAAGTATAGAAAGTTTTCAGTTATGTTACATTTGAGTTATTGTTTCTGGAGATATATTATCGTAGAGTATTGCTGAAAGTCAGGAAGATAGCCTTCAAATTGAAATGAAATTTCTAAGATAATTAAAGATAATTATAAATTTTTCTCTAAAGAAGTATAGAAAGTTTTCAGTTATGTTACATTTGAGTTATTGTTTCTGGAGATATATTATCGTAGAGTATTGCTGAAAGTCAGGAAGATAGCCTTCAAATTGAAATGAAATTCAGTTGTCAGAAACCTAGTTTGCATGGATTTGCTATTTGGTTTGTTGTCTTATGCGGTCTAATATCTCCTCCAACTGTGAAACAGGTATTAGATTTTAAGTATCCTGGTTATTATTTAGAGAGTGAATTCATCCTGAATTATTTTCTGTTTAAGGTTCATATCGAGTTTAAGACTCAATTTTATATTTTTCAGACTGTGTTTTCTCATGGCGTTAAGGCTTTTAACTGAACGCTAATTTATTAAATTATAACAGAACTTTTGAATTATTTGTGAAGAAAGATCCATTAATTCTGATACAAAGAATCAGTAGTTTAAAGATAAAAATCTATATAAAATGAGGATTCAAATAGAATGAGAGAATTTAATTAATTGTAATCAATAGATAACTCCTGTTTTAGCTTTTGATGAATTGTAGGAAGAGTTAGAAATCAATGCTGTAATACATTTATTTACAGCGGTTCATGTGTGTCTCCAAACCAACTTCATGTACTACCACCACTTTGGTTCCGCAATTTTATGTAACACCGCTTCAAGACACCTGTTCAGACGACAGGTCTAGGGACGTAAGAGGACGTCGCCATCAAGCCAAATTCAACCGGTAAAAGTTCACCGCCAAAAACAAGGTACTGTGACCCCGACGATAAAGCAACATACAGACCAACGAAAGTGCAGTGTAGTGAAACAATCAACCTATAATATCGAGGTGTACTGGATCCAGCATTGACAACCAGCTAATGCTACAAGGCGAGGTGATTGATTGCATGGATAGCACCACTATGGAACTCGGTACTCCAAGCATCTACCATTTTGGTTTAGCATTTTGCAACATTATAACCTATAGTATTTGTCAGAAACCTAGTTTGCATGGATTTGCTATTTGGTTTGTTGTCTTATGCGGTCTAATATCTCCTCCAACTGTGAAACAGGTATTAGATTTTAAGTATCCTGGTTATTATTTAGAGAGTGAATTCATCCTGAATTTTAAATCTCGGCTTGGTCCCAATGACATCAATGATTATAACAGACCGATTCAGATTGAACTGCATCTTAGTATTGAGTTAAATTTGATTTCACTTTATGGTATTCCCAACTACAGCATCAGTTCAGAAAATTACAGTCCTAACTTCGGCCACCTTGTAGACCGTCAACCTATTGATTCAGGGAATTATTTTCTCGAATCAACCGTTCACTATAATTATACCTTTCGTTCTCCCTAGATCCCACAGCTTCGTCACTATCTATGCCTTCTCACAGCCATGCAATTGTCAACATGACCTATAATTTCAAGATACATTTTCCCAACCTAAAAGTTCATAATTATTCTTTTTAGTGTTACCCATGTCGCCCTTGGAGCAGAATATCACACACTCTAGTTGAAAAGTGAATAATATTATGATTGTGAACTCACTTGACCAATGACGACTCGTCGCCCATCATAGTGAGGGGTTGACTACCAATTTTCATAATCCAACCATTCTCACTGATCTGCTTAGTATGGAGTTCACCAATCGCCAATTCGTATTTCGTTCTTATTCGTTCTGTGGTTTCTGCAGGACTTCTAAAACAGAACAAGATATATTCATCAGTGAATTTAGTCACGGTGTGCTTTTATTGAACATTATCAAATAATTAGATTGTAAAAAACAATCTAATTCGAGATTCAAAGCCTACTCAGCAGGAAGTTTGCAGGTTCAACCAATGGCGTATTATAGATGAGAGTGACAAAGATAGAGTGATTAGGCTAGAAATAAATGTATAAATCACAATTATCATTATTGAATATTGAAACTAATTCAGCAATAATTTATCACGCTATTTTTAATCCGAAAATATCATTTATAGGTTAAGAATCTGTTTACTTCTGAATAGCGGAAGGATTGAGTGACATCAGACATCAAAAGCCTAGGCTGTATTCATCAGCAGTCAGCTGTTCGCTAAAATGTATATATTCGTTCATATCATTATTAGAATTAATTCGAAGTAGGTATACGTATGAAATTTATCATTATTTCTGTATTCTGTTAGAAATTTATAATTTCACTATTCAAATTATCAGGTGAGAATATTCCCATTATCAATTTCCTTTTTTTAAGGGTTTCCTTCACCTGAATATGTCTCGGTCACCCTCTTGACGTTCCCTTATCCTGTTCTCGTCAATATCACATATCTTTTCACCAAAAAGCCTATCGTAAAATCTCAGAAATAGAGACAAATAATAGTGATATGAAGCTCTATCGATGATATCTCCTATTTTACTTTGAGTGCTTGTGGAAAATGTTCTAAACAGGTTAGTTGGTCAGAGAAAAGTTGAGTCTTGAATGAAAAAGACTAAGAAATTTTCAAAAAACCACTGATTTATTGATAATTAGAAAGACCGGTTTCGGTTATTACACCATTGTCAATCTCTGATGAACTAAAACTAAATACAAGAGCAGCAGAATTTATACTAGTAGGCGAGTACTGCTATTGGTCGAGAGCATGAACGCCTGCCATTGGCCTAGCTAGAGAGTCCCCTCCCCCTCAACGGTGTGACAAAATGGCGGCTTAAGCAACAGAATCGCCATGATAATAAAATTTACTTTTAGTACAAAATAAGAACCAAGAAAACAAGTGTGAAAGATAATAAAACAGATATGTAAATGGAGAACTATTGACTAATGTATGCTTACAATTTTATGATAAAACTAAATTCGTAGTGTTGTACTGGTTGAAATGAATCTGGTCATTTAAACTATACTGTGAATTTTCCTTAATTACACTTGTTATTTCTAAAGCCTCTAGAATATTCAAAGATCTGCCTTTGTTATTAACATGCAGAAACTCATCATTCTCCTTATCTGTGAACTTGTGATTATTTGTTAACAAATGTTCTGCAAAGTTAGATTTCCCATTTTGTTTATTTCAATCTCTGATGTGTTCTTTAATTCTACTTTTGGAACTTCCACCAGTCTGACCCACATAACAAGCATTACAATCATCACATTTAAGTTTGTACACCCCGCTTTTATCCCAAATATCAATTTTGTCTTTACTCCAGCTAGATAGACTATTTAAAATTGGTTTGGTCTTGAAAGCAACATGAAATCCATTCCTCAACATGAATTCCCCACCTATTTTATCAGATACGAAGCCTGAATATGGGATTGTTATCCAAGTCTTCTCCTCACAGTTTGAGCCTACAAAGCTAGAATTGATTAAAATTTTTCTATTAATTTTACTCAATAATCTGTCCACCATACTTTCTTCATACCCATTTGTGACAGCTATCTGTTTCATTTCAGTGATCTCAATATCAAAATCATGATGGCTCATGGGTATTGTTGGTGCTCTATAGACCATGCTATTTGAAGCAGCAAGTTTGTGAGAAATTGGATGACAAGAATGAAGAGGAATGATAACATCAGTATGGGTTGGTTTTCTGAAAATAGAAAACTTGTGACATAATTCTTTAAGAAAAGACAAGGGAACTTTGAACAGAGATCACAAAAACGGCAGACATCATGAAGAATTTAAAGAAGAAGATGAATTTTGAAGGCTGACAAAGGATGCACTACAGTAATAATGGATAAGGACGAATATCTAAGTAAGGTAAACCATTTCATTGCAGATAAAAATTTTTATTGAGATTAACTCCAATCCCATCACCAAAATCAATAGCTTGATTAGAAATAAGTTCACCACCACCACCAAATCATTTAACAAGAAAGAAACTAAGTATCTAACAGTTATGAATCCATATCCACCTAGACTTTTCGGTCAACTTTCCGGTTAATTCCCCCTGCTCTAAATTAACTCACAAACTGAATAGCACCTTTCGGTCATTAACAGGTTCTCAACCAAAGTTTAGTATTAAAAATTCATTGGAGTTGGTCAACAATATAAAACATATTCCTGTTCTATCATCCTATAAACTTGTGTCATTTGATGTTACTAATTCATTTACTAACTGGTGGGAGAAAGTATTGAAAGAGCTGAGGAAATAATGGAAGCCTCTATAAATGATCATACACTCAGAGAAGAACTGATAGGATTGATAAAGTTATGCACTCAGCAGAATTATTTCAAATTTAACAATAGATTTTTTGAACAAAGAGAGGGGTTGGCAATGAGGTCACCCCTCTCACCACTCCTAGCTGAATTATTTATGGATAAGTTGGGAAGTAGAATCATTGAAAATAGTCATTTTGAAGATAAAATTGTTTACCGGTATCGATATGTTGATGATATTATTTGCTTATGGAAAGGAAGTAACAGACTAGAGAGTGATGTCTTGCTGTACCAAATTGATGGTTATGAAGGCTTCTCATCGACTGTCAAGAGCTGTCAAGAGCTAGTGGCATTGATGGATTCGTACATGAGTCTATTACTTCAACAGAAAAGACTTGTGATATAATTATTGATTGCGATACCTTATTGTTGAATTGCATTTATTTGAGTTTCAAATTTTCTGTATTTGGACTTCATAGATTACATATTGATGATCGAAAATCTTTTGTAACCAATTTAAGGATGGCTCTTGATGGAATAAAGGTCTGATAAAAATAAATAAAGACTAAATCTGATATATGTTGGGGATGTCAATCTTGATTTCGCTCAAATGACCCAGTTACCAATGAGTATTTGGATTGTTTTAATAGTCATGGTATGGAACAACTTATAGATATTGACACAAGGGTGACCGACTTCTGATCTTCTTGCGTTGATCACTTCTCATACCAATCCAATCAGCTCACAATTGCTTGTTCATGTTGCTGTAATGGATAATTTTATTACTGATCACAGAGCAATAGCAGGTGTTTTGCCGGTTGGCGGGGAGAAGAGGTGTGATCATGTCAATGTGGCTAACAAGATTGATTATTCATTGGTGAGTAGTTTCATAGTGGAGCGGGATTGGGGGTGTGTTCTCGAACTCAATGATGTAAATGAGGCTTTCGACAAGTTCTATGAGATAAAGAATGATATCTTGAGTGCATATAGCAGGAGAATAAAATATAGGAGTGGGCTGAAGATGATAAAACCATGGATGAGTCCTGACCTTACCAACAGTATTGCTGTTCGTGATAAACACTATAAGTTATATCAGAGAGATCCGAATTATATCATACTGAGAGGTAACTTTATCAAGATGAGAGACAAAATTAAAAAATTGGTGTAAGAAGCAAAATGTAATTATTATGCAAATCAATTGAATCTGCATTAAAAACAAATTTTAATGAAAAATGGGAAGTGTTGCATGAGGTTTTGCCAAGAGCAAATAATGTTGAACACAAAATATGTTTAAGTGAGAAGGACTTAATGATCACAGAGGATAGATCGGTTGCAGATATATATTCAATGAATATTTTATTGAGCTACCTGAGACCCTCCCCCGGTCCTGTCCATCAGTATCAGGGCCAGTAATCCAGGAATATGCTGAAGAATTTAAGGGTGATGATATTAGCAGAAGTATTTCCAATAATCCTGTGAGTGAGTTTGGATTATTCGAGATTATAAATAAACTATCTATAAACATAAGCTCTGGTAATGACATAGTCACTGCCAGAATCTTAAAAGAGAATTTTCCGTCCCTTGTAAGGCCTCTGACACACTTACTTAATCTTTCCATTGTTTCTGGTTAATTTCCTGACATTCTCAAATAGCAACAGTGATCCCAGTTTTCAAGAGAGGTGACCGATTCATAGACAGTAATTACTGTTCTATTTCTTTGCTACCCACATTATCTAAGAAAAACTAATGAAGAAGAGGTTATTACATTTTTTGGATGCAAATAACTTTTTTCAAAAATTCATTTTGGATTCAGAAAGGATTTGAAAACTGACATTGCTCTCCAAGATTTTCTGCACAATATCCATAATGGTTTGAATAGTGGGCAGGGTAGAAGGGTGGCAGGATTGTTTATTGATGTCAGTAAGGCTTTCGATACTGTCAAAAATTATTTTTTCTTGCAAAAATTGTGGAGAGATGATATCAGGTGTACACCTCTTGGGTGGTTCAACACATTACTATGGGGAAGAAAGCAGGCAGTTGAAATAAAAAATGAAACCAGTAGTTTATTGGATATCAATTACGGAGTACCACAGGGTTCTGTACTCAGACCTATTCTGTTCCCAATTTATGCTAATGATTTATTCAGAGATAATTTAATGGACAGATAATAGCATTTGTAGATGATACTGCCTTGTCATATACCAACACCTTCAATCAGATAGGCATGGATATTCAGCATGACTTGGATAGGCTGGCTCTTTGGTTTTCTTGTAATAAGTTATCCATGAACATTCAAGAAACTAACAACATTTTATTTAGCTTGGTGAGTAGTCAGACATTGCATGTCCCTGTTCATGTTCACTCCTGCGATTGCCTTCATGAGAACTGTAATTGTCCTGCTGTTGAGAGTGTTCCAGTCGTTGAATATCTTGGGGTCTTACTTGATCAAAACTTGACATGGAAAGATCCTGTACTAAAATTTGAAAAATCCTTACATTTTTATTTGCATGTCTTGTATCAGTTGAAGAAATCTTGCAATTTCAAAAATTTGAAGGATATTTATCATGCTTTTGTTCATTCAAGAATAAGTCACTGTTTAAGTTGTTGGGGAAGTACTTATAACACAACAATTTTCCCTATCATGAAACTGCAAAAATCATGTATGAGAATAATGGCTGGTGTGGACTATCGTGATAGTACTCCCCCTCTGTTTTATACATTTTGTATTCTCCAATTGAGGCACCTCTATGTGAATGAAATGCTTTTCTATCTACTATTCAATCAGTGGCAATGACGGTGTCACGATTGACTACTGTGACATGGTGGTTGAGCCTCGTTCTACAAGACAGACCAACTATATTAATATTCGTGGTTTTAGACCAAAGTGTACTTTGTTCAAGAAAGCATTTATTTTTTCAACCCCAGAGTTCTACAATGCAATGCCACTACAGTTGAAGCTCCTTTTTAAAATTAAGAAGAAGAAATCCCTAGTCAATCTCAATCTGAGAAATTCACTTCTGTTGAGGGATAGAGATGAATTGGAGAACATTTCTCTGTTACTCTCTGATGTTTGTGCATAAGCTTCCATGAAGGATCTCACTCCCGCAACAACTTTCGTATGTCATCAGTTTTATGCTGTGAGTGAAATTGTATATATTCCACGAAATTGTACATATCAACAGGTTGAAGCCCTACTATGAGAGAGACAACTTTGATAGAAATGAAGATTAAAATGTTTCATGATTATGTGATATTCCGTAGTACATTTTATTGAAGAATAAAATAGATTAGATTCAAATAACAATATATTGTAAATTTTTGTCAGCAGATTAAGAACTTCTCTACTAGGTAGTAACGGGGCGCCAACATCCTGCAACAGATAAGCGACTACACTGCGCCTCCTTCCCAACTGCAGAACCAGAAGAGCTTGGACAACGAGACCAAGTCACTCCAGAAACTACTCCAGAACAACGAGTCTCCAGAGAGCCCGTGATCGAGTAGGACGTGGATTACGAGACCAAGCCACTGCAGAATCACGGATCGGCGACTACGTGAACGACGAGTCGCCAGAGAGCCGGCGATCGAGTAGTACTTGGACTACGAAACTAAGCGACTTCAAAAATCACACGGATCAGCGACTACGTGAACGACGACGAATCGTCTGAGCCGATGAACGTGTAGGACTTGGACAGCGAAACCAAGATAATCCAAACCCAGAGACCCGTGCGATCAGCGACTACGCGAACGACGAGCCGGTGAACGAGCGGTCAACGCAACAATCACACAAGTAAATTTAGTATAAGTATGTTTAAGTATTAATTTATTTCATTTTTATCTTTTTTTTTAAGTTTTATCTTAGCCTAAATATTGAAAGTCAATTTTATGACTTATTGGCTAATGGAGTGAGAAAAGTATAAATTAAATAAATGTGTAGCGAAAGAATTTAAAGTAGAGAAATTATTAATTTTCATTGTTCAAGTAGTCCAGTGGAGTCTACAGTTCTAATCTATAATTATTATAGATTAGAACTGTAGACTCCACTGGACTACTTGAACAATAAAAATTAATATGTTATGGTGAGAAATAAGAGAGCAAAATCAATGGTCGGTACTAGTGACCAGTTTCAATAGAAATAATTTAAAAAATCACTTTTTTCATAAGTATTTGAAATCTATGTATTTTTCATTTTCGAATAAGGTGGTATTTTTGTTGTTTGTATAATTTATTATTGCATAAGTTCGTAGCCTATTATTTTTATCATTATTTTCCTTTTTTCATTTGTATTTGTACGATTTTCATAGTTGAGGAGACATATTTGGGGAAACCCGTTGTCTCCAATGTGAATGAAAAAAGGAACTATTGATTGCGTGCAATAACGCATGCAATTAATAACTAAAATAACATAGTATTGTCTCTCGAACTTTCTCTGCTTTGAACTTGGGCTGTCCTGTTGCCAGTACTATGTCTTGAAAGAGATTAGTTTTTGATGTTAGCATTTTTGATACACCAACCCCAACAGCCATTAGCCGTTTTCACACCTATATCTCGCAGACAGGACATACAGACAGGATTTATACTCTGATTGACAGTATAAGAGGAAGCTGCGGTTTGTAACTGGGCGAGGTCTACTGTTCACAGAACTACTAGTTTGTACTTGTAAGCTTTTAAAGTACGAGTATTTTACTGTTATTTCTTAACATAAAAACTTGAACTTGACCAGTTGAAAATAATTAAAGTGAACCTACCCTCCAGTCACAACGAGAAGAAAACTCACAGATAGCCAAAAGTCACCCATTCTCTTGCAAATAGCCAATCACAACTATCAGCATAAAAACACTTTGAAAAACAATTTAACAACCTGACAACACTACTTCTCCAGACATTATTTAATTTTTTCTTGTCAAAGAAACTATACTGCCTGACTGAACTAGTTAGAAGTGAAAATCTTCACAAAGACAACGAATAAAATTATCATAAATACGATCTGTTTCTAGAGGATAATTGCCATGCAAAGACACGTTCGAGTGATATTTTAGGAAAGCGGATCTTGAAATAATTGTTCTGATTGGCCAATACGACGTGATGAGGTAAACCAGCTATATGAAGTGAGATTCCCTTTATACTGTCAGTAATGGTTGAATGAGAAGCATTTCCATGTGGAGTGCTGATAGTATGAAGTATATAGCATTTTTGTTGACGCCATGTTGAAAATGATCACAGAGTGAGAAAGTGTGGCTCGTAACTGCGAGAGCGCGGCCAATATTGATGGTCAGCCATGAAGGGGTGTCGTTTACTGTAGGCATAATATTATTTATATTTATTTCTTTGCATACAAAAGTTCACAGATTGAATCAGGACCTCCCAAATACCGGACATGAGCATACAAACAAGATGGCCGCCTTGGGTGGTGATTACTGCCATCAGCTATGTTCCAGCTCTCTCTAATAACTTATTACTGTTAAAAATCATTCTTGAGAATCTGAATAAGGTTCTTATTGAAGAAGTAATTATTTGATAGGGTAACTGGACTTCATTTATTCTCATGCACATAGCTAATAATTTATCATTATTTTATTTTAGCCTAAGAATCCAATGTTCTCAATTTTCGCGACTTTGCTCGCTTGGGCAACTGATTATTATTTTTCATGTTGCAGTATTTGTTCAGAAATATATTGCTCAATACCATTACACACGATTTAATTGTGTTGTAAGAAGGCTAATTTGGAGAAATTGTAGGAAAGGCACCATCACATAGTTATACTTTTTTCATGGAACCGTCACGTAAGAACCATCTTCACACAAAAAATTTCCTTCTTTAATAATGTCCGATGCTCTAAAATGATTCATATACACAGTCGAATTGTTGATGACTTTCCTATGGGTACACCTTTTCCACTTTTTCCTCAGCTCTTTATCTTCGGGAAAGATAAAGTGAAGGCTAAAGTGTACTTCCAGTGCCAAAATACCTGTCATCAAATTTTTGGTTGGGATCGATTTAGAACCTACCTATGTTATTTTGAGCACAAAATCACAGAATTGAACGGCGGTCACTATTGTTTTTAGAATTAACTAAGTTCAAAGTAGCATAATTTCACATGCATTTTACCTATTGGTAGTAGCCATAAGTAGCTAAGGTTAGGAAAAGCTCTAGGTGAGGAAAAGCTTTAGGTTAGAAAAGTTTTGGTTAGGAAAGCTTAGGTTAGGAAAAACATTGGGATCAGAGAACTTAGATTAGGAATAACATAATTTGATGATTTTGATAATCAAAATGGCTGCTACTTATAGGTTAGATGTAGTATGTGAAATTGTGCTATCCTACTGTGAACTTGGTTTATTTTGAAAACAATAGGCCTTGTGACCGCCGTTTAATTTTTGTGATTTTGTGCTCAAAATAACATAATAATTCGATCCCAACCAAAAATTTGATGACAGGTATTTTAGCACTGTACGTACAAAAAATACCTGTAATAACCAATAATACCAAAATACAAAAAATACCAATAATAACTTGTACACTTACACCAAAGTAAATATCCTCACTAAGGAGGTTCTTGTATAATAGTTTGATTGACACCCATGGACATAACAATTTCTAGGCATGTTCAATTAAAACTGTTAATACTCATTGTAGCATGTTGTTTGTGTGAAGCTAAATGTTGAGTTGCGGATAATAAACAAAAAGTAATCTAAGGTTGAATAGGCCTATTATGAAATTATTGTTGATTAAAACACTTTGAACACTGAATACACTTTGAATACTCAATACTCACTATATGTGTGTGTGTGTGTGTGTGTGTGTGTGTGTGTGTGTGTGTGTGGTGTGTGTGTGTGTGTGTGTGTGTGTGTGTGTGTGTGTGTGTGTGTGTGTGTGTGGTGTGTGTGTGTGTGTGTGTGTGTGTGTGTGTGTGTGTGTGTGTGTGTGTGTGTGTGTGGTGTGTGTGTGTGTGTGTGTGTGTGTGTGTGTGTGTGTGTGTGTGTGTGTGTGTGTGTGTGTGTGTATGAGTGTATGAGTGTATGTGCGCCTGTGTATACGATATCTCATCTCTCAATCAACGGAATGACTTGAAATTTGGAACTTTAAGTCCTTACAATATAGGCTAAGGATGCGACACGAACAATTTCGATCAAATACAATCGAAGATGGCGGCTAAAATGGCGAAAATGTTGTCAAAAACAGGGTTTTTCGCGATTTTCTCGAAAACGGCTCCAACGATTTTGATCAAATTCATACTCAAATTAGTCATTGATAAGCTCTATCAACTGCCATAAGTCCCATATCTTTAAAAATGTCAGTAGCTCCGCCCCATCTATGCAAAGTTTGATCTTAGATTCCCAATTATCAGGCTTCAGATACAATTTAAACAAAAAATTTCAAGTGGAAAAGATTGAGCATGGAAATCTCTACAATTAATGTTCAGTAACATTTTTACCTAAAATTGGAAATAAGCTCGAAATTCGAGAAAATGAGATTATTTCAATTGCAAACTGTTGACAACTGTTGATTCTATTAAATCATTCACTATGAAGAGATAGCAGACCTCGTGTGTCTCCAGCGTTATTGTCCTGTCACCAGCTGGCTTAGATCTTTGAAAAGTAGTGGACGTGAGATGCGCGGTAACACCAGCGTCAGGTGATCATTTTTCATAACGGCAAGGAAAGTTGTGTGAGTGCGCCACACCAGATTTTTACTTATAGATTTCCACACAGGCGCAGGTCCGGTATTTGGGAGGTCCTGATTCAATCAGCCTTATTGGAATCAACTAGCTTAGTCACGCATATCTGATGCAAAGAAAAGATTGGAAAAATAAAATAAAATAGTAAACTCAATTTTTTTAATACTAATATGATAAGAAGAGGTAAAATGAGGCCAAAGGAATTGAAATAAACCAATTATAATATTGAATATGAATTTTTTCGATTTTACAGAATAATAGAAGATCTTCAATTTGGCTTCAAAAAAAAAACATAAGTACCGATGATGCCCTCATACAGTTTTCTAATGCTGTGTCAGATCTTTTGAATAATGGACAAAAAACTATAGCTATCTTTCTCGATTTGGCTGAGGCGTATGATACGGTGTCTCATATTCAATTACTCCATAAACTGGAAAGAGTTGGGATTAGAGAAACCCAATTAAAATTATTCGAGAGCTACCTCTCAAATAGGGTACAAATTTAAAATCTCAAAAATGAGACTGACGTTAGTAGGATGCCACTTTCCGGGTACGGCCTACCCCAGGGTACAGTACTATCGTCTATTTCATTCCTGGTCTACGTAAATGAGGTATTGAAATTGGAGCTAAATGGTGGGGAGACTTATTCTTTCGCTGATGACACTGTGTTGTTATTTGGAGGCAATACATGGCATAACGTTTATGAAGCCGCCACAAAAGGCTTCTCCATATTAAAGAGATGGCTGGACATAAATTCAGCACTTAGTCTCAATATAAAAAAAAAAGTACACAGCATTTTCGAGAAACATTACTGGACATGAGATCACAAACTGTCTACTCAGATTACACATGATTTGTAATGTTGACAACCATGTAGTATGTGATTGTCCTGAAATTGAGAGAACAAGTCACTTGAAATACCTAGAGTTGATAATCGAGGAAGGTTCCAAATGGAAAATACACATAGATTACTTATGCAATAGATTAAAATTTGTATCATATAAATTATTTAGACTACGATCAGTATTGAAGGTAACTGTGATGAGAATGTTATACTTTGCTATAGTTCAGTCGATACTGCAATATCCCAAAAGATCTCATAAATCAACAAATTATAACGAAGTATATTACATTGAAAATAAAAAAACTGGATATCCAAGAATATTATATTGATATCAAATAAGAAAATATATTCAGTTTTAATATATTCTATATTATTTTGAAATCAAAATAATATAGCTTCCATTTTGAAGGTCTCTTGCTAAATATTTTTTTTTACCTATTGTTGAAGGATGCGTATGATTAGAATTACATATGTTTAGAAATCCTCGAGTGCAGCATTTATTTTATTCGTATTATTCTTCATTTTTTCTCCTCTCTTAGTATTGGGGCGCTACTCCTACTGGCGGACAAGTTTTCACTTATGCCAGTAGATTCCCACCAAGCTTATGCAATTTGAAGTGTTGAATAATGATAATCCTCAATCCATTCAGTTTGATTGTGCATTATAGTTCTTACTAGTTAGGAATGGAAGTATTAATGCTATTATGTTTCAATTTATGACTTTTACCTTCCTTGCCCTATTACCATAGGTAAGGAAAGTATTGCTTTCCAAAAAAATCAAGGTACCTCAATTTCAAGTTTTCTATACGTTTCAAGGTCCCCTGAGTCCAAAAACATGATTTTTGGGTGTGTGTGTGTGTGTTGTGCCCTAGTGGGAGATATCCATAGAAATCGATAGAAAAACTCTATTGATATCAATATATGCTCATGGATATCAATACGTGCTCATGAATATCGATAGAAATCCATGGATACCAATAGAAATCACGGTAAATACAGTCAATGAACTTATATTGATATCACTACAAGTTTAGTGATATCAATAGAAGTTCATGGATACAAATAGAAATCACGGTAAATACAGTCAATGAACTTATATTGATATCACTGCAAGTTTAGTGATATCAATAGAAGCTCATGGATATCAATAGAAATCCATGGATACCAATAGAAATCACGGTAAATACAGTCAATGAACTTATATTGATATAACTACAAGTTTAGTGATATCAATAGGAGTTCATGGATATCAATACACATCACGGTAAATACAGTCAATGAACTTCTATTGATATCACTGTACGTTCAGTGTAGAAGGGTGTAGGAGGGGATTTCCAGCACTTTTTGTCTCTTGCAAAAATCGTCTACAATGCACCGTTAACAATATATAGACATTTTGCGGTAATTTTAAATGCAGTTGAAAACAGTAATAATTTTGCAGATTTTCAATTTTCCCGGAACAATGTATTTTTGATGACTTATTCGGGTGTATAAGTGAATTTCTAGTACATTTTGTCCTCTGCAAAAATCCTGTCAGACGTGCCGTTAACGTGCTACTGACGTTTAAATTTTTTTTAATATTGTATTTTATCATTAAAAATTCTGAAAATAATCATCAACGTCTCTGTTCTTATTTTCAATTCTATTCTAGAATTTAAATGATTCTATCGAAAATTGGAAAAGTTATACCACTTTTCAAATATATATCACAGTTTATGGGGAAAATCGTGCAGTATCTGAACTATACACACTTGAACTTTGAATGATTTCAATTCAAATAATAACTACTTTTACTATTTATCGATTCCAGCATTATTTCAGTGTCTAGCACAAATGTCCCCCCATAAAAATCATTAACCCGCACCTGGAATATCAAATTTTTTAATAAGATTGTCAATATCATTAATTTTGAAATTCCCACCATCCATAGGCCTACTATGGTATCAAATTAAAATATCAATGTATTAATACTATGAAATGAATGTATCAAGGTTTCAACAATCGATATATAAAACAAACAGATTCCAACTTTTTTCTGGGGCATAGGCCTACTGGTTTTATTGCATTGAACAATGTAGAAATTAGGACAGTATTTCACTTTTACTTATTTAAAATATGTAATTTGAATAATGCATTCCCAAACAAGTTTAAAAATGTATAATTATAAATAATCGAATATCGATGATATATCGATATTTTCATAGTAGGTTTTTTGATCATGGGAAGGCGGTTGTTGGTCAATGGCGGGAATGACTTCCGCAATGCAACACTTGGATTGTAACGGACTTTTTGGTGTCTGTTGTTTTGTGATTTTTGTGAAAGATCCAGTTTAAGGTAAGTCAAGTGATTTTGTTTTTATTGATGTACTGTATAATGAAAGAATACATTTATTATAGTCTCAGATACTCAGACTATATTTATTTAAATAATAAACTCATTCAAAGCCCAGACACATAACCTCAAAGCCTCATAAAATAGCCTAAATGAATTATTTATGGCATAATTAATTATAATAGAAGTGAGCCTCTCAAATTTATCAGTGCTGGAAATGAACGTTTATTATTCTAGGCAGACACATTCCAGGGGAATGCTAGCACATGAATAAATTGAAATGTGTAACAAAAATGTCTAACTTTGTTGTAGTTCAGTCACTGAATCATTGTATATATTTGAAAAAACACTTACTTTTCTTGGAGTATTGAGGAATGCATTTAACTCCTGAGGAGCAAAATATCAGCCTGATGAAGCTCCTCCTCAGGAGTGAAATGCATTCCTCAATACTCCAAGAAAAGTAAGTGTTTTTTCAATTATTATAAGTACGGTAATACAGTGTCTGAACTACAACAAAGATATTGTATAGAATATAGTGTTTCGTCATGGAAAGCAACATCAATTTCAAAAATATCTTTCTAGCCTGAATAATTTATGTCACCACATAGGTAGGCTACTAGCCTAATCTACACTCATCTTAATATAATGAACTTAATAGCAATATATGACTGTGGATAGATAGATTAGATGACTAATGGCTATAGTGAGGTTCACATTATAATGACAGTATTTGATCAACTTTGGTGTTGCTATCCTTGTCTATTATTCGACAAGGCAGGTAGTACTATCCTTTTCTCGCTCAACAACGATGTCAAATCTGTTTTTAACAATGTATAAAGATAACTAGTCAAGGCAGAGAATTGGCAACGCTGTTCTCTCATCTTAATTCACTGTCATTATAACGTGGATCTCACTATAGATAAATTTTAATGGAATAGTGAGCATTATTGACATATCTTTATTTCATACTTCGAAGAATTTTGAATAGTTTATTTGGATTGAAGTACCTAGCCTAGTAGATATCATTTAATTGCTTTCTATTAGAATTTATCCAGTTGTTTGCTGGTGCGGCAGGCTTTATTTAGACTTTTTCAACAAGCAAGTGATTCATTTATTTATATTAATAGCTCTATTTCTCATTCCAATTTAAAATAACTATAGTTGTAGTCCTCTCAATTTAGCAATATATATTTTATATAATAAGAGAGAGTGAGACTGTGTGTTTGCAACATGTGTGTTTTTTCAATTATCCAGTCAAGAAATATTGTTTGAAATATGTTTAATTATAAGTAAACTTTTGTTCCATTTCTGATAGGAGCTGTGGTGATAAAATTTTCCAACACAAAAGAAAAAGACATGGAAGCAATAATCAAAGACCGGCTGAAGTCTTCAAAAATTCGGTTTACCAGCAAAGAGACGAAATCTAAGTAAGTCTCAATTTTGATTATTTTGAAACAGAATATAAAGTCAAACAATTTTCTTCTATGGGTGATGCCCACATGAGCTCAAGGCTTGTGCTAATCATTGATAGTTAGTAATTATACAGCGTGAGTCATATGTATGGGAACCTTTCAATAAATTAGAGACCGTTGTAGATATAATACTGTAACTTTCAGGATATGTTACTGGTCAAATACTCTAGCTTCCGACGTACAACTGAATTTCAACCCCTTCATAAGGGGTTGACTAGGTTCAGAATGTGTAATATGGTGACTTGAGAGTTGTAACTCGAATATTTTTAATGTAAACGCCTACTGTGTGGTACATTATTTCAAACGGCTTTTCAAAACAAGAAAGATAACATCAATCAAAATGTAGGCTACTATGAAACTTGAATCCAAAACGGTGGCTGATTGAAGTTACAGTTTGTAAAGGAATGAGGGGTTGTAATTCGAATATTTTTAATGTGAACACCCATTGTGTTATACATCATTATAAAGGCCGTTTTAAAACTAGAAAGATGATATCAATAAAAATCTTCTATGATACTACTATTCAAAATGGCGGCTAATTGAATTTCATCAATTATTTCTTTAAAAACTAAAACTTCAATCAGCCGCCATTTTGGATAAAAGTATCATAGACGATTTTTATTGATGTCATCTTTCTCGTTTTGAAGGCTTCCAAGATATGATGTATCACACAATGGGTATTTACATTTAAAATCTTTTAGTTACAACCCCCAAGTCATCCCCTTATGAGAGTTGAAATTCAGTTGTATGTCAAAAGGTGGAGTATTCGACCAATAACTTATCCTGAAAGTTACAGTATTATATCTACAACAGTCTTCAACTTATTGAAGGGTTGAAGACTGTGATGTTTTGAAAATGAATTCAATTTTAATATAAATTATTGTTGTTCCTTCATTTTATTAAAGCAATAATCTCCCTATTGGCCATCCAGACATTTATGGTTTTTCCCCAATGGGTGATGCAAAGCTATAGTGGGGTCCACGTTATAATGGCAGTGTAGGAAGATAGGAAAAAAGGGTTGCCAAATCTCAGCCTTGCCACCCAAACAGCTGATACTGGTATATCTGATAAATTTAACTGTTCATTATTGTTGAAAATAGTTAATCATATTTCATTTTTTGTCAAGAAAATATATTTTTTAAAGATGTGATAATAAATTTTCATGATTGAGATTAAATATTTTGGCAATTAGTTGAATTTCTACATTGTTGATAAACGATGTGGCAGCATCGCAATGCATGAAAGAGATAGCGCCATCTGCTTTGTTGAACGATAGACAAGAATAGCAACACCATTGCAAATCACACACTGCCATTATAGCGTGGACCTCACTATAATACAAGCGAATGGCTGATCTTCTTCTTCTTAAGGTGCCTGTCCGTTTCGAACGTTGGCGATCATATTGGCTATGATGACTTTGTTAGTTGCGCTCCGGAACAATTGAATGGAGGTTTTTCCAAACCAGGCTCTCAGGTTGGCCAGCCAGGATATTCTTCTTCGACCTGGGGCTCTCCTGCCTTCTATTTTGCCCTGCAGTATGGTCTGCAATAGCTCATATCTGCCCCTATTGCGCATTATGTGGCCCAAGTATTGCAACTTCCTGAATTTTATGATGTTAACCAGTTCTGGGGCCATATTCATCCTCCTCAACACCTCCTGATTGGTAATTCTATCAGTCCATGGTATCCTCAGGATTCTCCTATACAGCCATAACTCAAATGCTTGGAGCTTTGCTACTGTGCTTTGCTTTAGAGTCCATGATTCAACACCATACAACAGTACTGAATACACATAGCTCTTCAGTAATCGAATCTTCGTATGCAAGGTGAGGTCATGGCTCTTGAAAACAGACCCCATTGTTATGAAAGCACTTTTGGCTTTTGCAATCCGACACCGGATCTCCTGAGAATTATCCCATGACTCATTAATCATAGTTCCAAGGTAGGTGTATTGTGTGACCCTATCAATTTTCGTCTGACCAATGTACAGCTCTGCTCCTTGGATGTCATCTTTACTAATGATCATGAGCTTTGTTTTGGCTGAGTTTATATCAAGTCCATAGGTTTTACTAGTTTCTGCAATCCTATCCATCAGCTTTTGCAGGCCCTCTATGGAATCAGAGAACACAATGGTATCATCAGCATAGCGTAAATTGTTAAGCTTCTCTCCATTGATTGAGATACCTTCATTCATATATTCAAGTGCTTCTCTGAAAATGTGCTCTGAATATAGGTTGAAAATGATAGGTGATAGTATGCAACCTTGTCTAACTCCTCGCAGGATCTTCACCTGTTCTGTATGTTCTCCATCTACTCGGAGAACAGCTGATTGATTCCAATATAAGTTGGCTATAATTGTTAGGTCTTTTCCATCAATCCCAGTTCTTCTCAAGACATCTATCATTTTCTCATGTTGAACACGGTCGAAGGCCTTCCTGTAATCAATCAGACATGCAAAAACATTACAACCCACATCTCTGCATCTTTGAAACAGAATCTGCACACCAAACAGAGCTTCCCTTGTTCCCACAGCCTTTACAAAACCAAATTGATTGGGTGAAATTTGCTCTTCACATATGTTATAAATTCTTTTGTGAATGACTTTTAAAAACACTTTAAGCATGTGACTCATCAAACTTAAAGTTCGGAAGTCTCCACAGGCTTTTGCACTTGACTTCTTTGGAATTGCAATGAACTCTGACTCCAGCCATTGATTTGGGATTTTTCCTGTTGAGTATATGTGGTTGAAAATTTTGGTTATTGTCTTCATATTTTCTTCATCCATAACTTCAACAATTCAATGGATATTTCATCTGGTCCCGTTGCCTTTCCATCCTTCATCTGCTTCATAGCCGCCTTCACCTCTTCCAATAGAATCTTCGGTCCAGAGTCATCTTCAAAGACAGGCTGCTGTGCTCTGAGGTCATGTAATAAATCCTTTAAATATAGCTCCCACACCTTCTTCCTCTCATTCTTATCAATCACCAAATTGCCGTGTACATCCGCTAACCGACCACTTTTGTTAAAAAAGAACTTCCCAGCCACTTCCTTTACTTTACGATGGACATTGAAGCTATCATAGCGACTTTGATATAGCTCTATCTCCTGACACTGTTCAACCTTTTCTCTCTCCTTGGCCTCCCTGATCTTTCTTCTGATGATAGTATGGATCCTTCTATACTCAACAAGATTGTCTTTGTGACTCTTCCTCAGTTCCATAAGTTCCAGTATCTCATCAGTCATCCATGACCCACATTTCCTTGGGTCCCTTCTTAGGTATTGATCTTTTATACCTTTCACTGTTTCCTTTACAATTGCAAGTCCCCTCTCCACACTCTCCAGATCTCCACCCACTCTCAATCTCTCATTCAAGTCATTCCTCACCATCTGCCGTACAACAGGATCCTTCAGTCTTCTGAGATCATAACTCTTCACCTTCCGGACTGTAACTCTCTTCAATCTGACCTTGAACCTGCCAACCAAAGGTGTGTGATCAGATTGGATATCTGCCCCAGGATATGTTTTGACAGATATACAACTGTTCCGAAATCTTCTATTGACCAGCAAAAAATCTATCTGATTTCTTACAATTCTTCCTGGTCTATCCATTGGTGATTTCCATGTGTACAGTCTTCTTGGGTGAAGTTTGAACCATGTATTCATCACAACCAACTGATTCGATTCAGCGAAAGTTTCTAATTCATCTCCACGAGTGTTTCGGTTACCCAGTCCAAAAGGCCCCACAGAACTCGATGTTCTGCCCTCTCCCAGTTTAGCATTGAAGTCCCCCATGACAATTGTCGAATCATGTCTCTTGAGTTTCTCAACTATTTGGTTAATGCTGTTGTAGAACTCTTTGACTTCCTCATCTGTTCCATCAGTTGTCGGTGCATAGACCTGAATGATATTTATGTTGACTGGTTTTGCCTTGAGTTGCACCAGTATCACTCTTGATGAGACTGGGACAACATTGTCAACACATTTTGCAACTTTTTTTGTCATTATGAACCCAACTCCAAGTTCATGTCTTCCATCGTCTGTTCCGGAGTAGTAGACCCGGTGATCCTGGATGTTGAGTGAACCTGAGCCCGGCCATCGCATCTCACTCACTCCCATGATACTCAATTCCATGTGTGTCATCTCCTGTATTGCATTGTGAACTTTACCACCCTGACTCATGGTTTTCACGTTCCACGTGCCAATCCTGAATTCATTCTGGCACTTCAATCCTTCAGTTACACTTGAAACTGCTCCTCCCGGAGATCCGATTGAGGAGCTTACTCCGGAATTGAATTTCGCTGCAAGCATAGCCATTAGATTCTACTAGGACTCATCCTGTGTGGATCTTTAATGAGGTGCTCGTCCTCTCCTTTCTTCCTCATCTCTACGCCGTTGACCGCATTTTGCAGTTCATCCGCCTTTGGAGCCCGTTTCCAAACTCCAGGACAAAGGGGTGCCCTCTCTATCAGCTCGTCCGCCCGAAGCCGTTGGCCGCTAGAGCTACTCCTGACCACTTTGAAAGTGAAGAATTTAGGATAGATGAGAAATAATGAAAGATAAGCCCCATGCCCTTGAATGCTCAAGGGGTTTGGGGCTTGAAATGAAGAAGAGTTTGACCAGATGGTCAGATAGACAGACTGAAAAGAGAATGGCTCACAGCTAAGTCAATAGAAAGTAGCCATTCTAGTATTTAACAGTTCCAAAGCATAAATAAGAGAAGAAGGGTGAGGCGAGAAGGGCTTTGTGAATTAATTCGATTTAGTTCTCCAAATCTAGGTCTCCATCCTGATTTGGATATCCAGGCGCACCGCGTGGAGGCTCTTCCAGCTTCATTAAAATTATGTTAAGGATGTTGTGTTGGAGAAAACTTCGAAGCTGGAACGAATTGATTGCGCCCAAATGGCTGATACAAAGTCCAAAAGCTGAAAAAAGAAGCTTACATGGGAAATATTTGAAATTTGTAAGTTGTTGAATGATTACAAATCAAAATGAGCCTTCTTTCTGTAATTATAGTGTCCAGCTGTTAGATTGCATATATCACCTACTAGGAAAAATCCATTTGTCTGAATAGGACTTGATGGTTCAATTTAATTTCTATTCAGTTTCTTGTAAAATTATTGGAAAGTTAGGGTAGAGAATTTACTTCACATTATATTGTGGTTATTCAAAAGTTTTATAAGATTTATAGTTTTTCAATGTAAAAATAAATAATTGAAAAGGATATTTTTTAGAATATCATAAGGGTAATCCTTCTCTATCTTTTCACAATATAATATTGTAAAAATGTATTTTAAAAAACGTTATTTTCATGTGAATTTTTGGAAATTTTCATGCGAAAGAAATCACCAAATGTGGGATAAGAAATGAAGAAAAAAACGTTCTATTAATGTTCTCTTCTGAGAGTTTTTACATGTTCAGTAAAACGTGAAAATGTAAGAACAAAAAAAAACGTTATTTTCAAGTTACAGTTTCACGTACTTTTCACGTGAAAAGTTGGAACATTTCCACCTTTTTTCACGTGAAAAAAATGGTGTTTTCTCGACTTATCCACTAGAATATGACGTTGTAATGTAAAACTGTGAGGACATGATTTTCACGTGAAATAAAAATACTCCTGTGTTATCTTGAACTTTCCTTTCACGAGAGGGAGAGTCATGCATATTTGAATACATTTTTAGGTTATTAAATAAATTTGCTAGCAGATTAATTCAGGAATGCTCCTTATTTTCTAATTTTTCGAGATTTTATATACTTTGAACTGTTATTTGTTCTAGAAATGTTCAAACACCGGATCCTGGAGGAAAATCTGAATGCTTCAAAAATTAAGATTGAATTGAGGTGCAGTAACATAAACCTGTATGTAGCTCAAAAAATTGCTACTTTGAACAGGAAGAGAATAAAGTAATCTGGAGCACCACAATAAGGACCTTTCTTCATAGATAAATTAATGACATGCGTATGAGTTATTTTAATAAACAACTTTTCACATTATTTATCTCTTAACTATTCACATTCCTTAATTTTTCATCAATATATCAATAGACATATATTCACTGAATCCAATTTACTTATATTGATTATAGGTAATTAAACAGGTATACTCCCTTGTCTGATGCTAGTCGCAGCTGGGTTAGAATATTATAATCCTTGCAAATTTTATCTTCATCCTAAGGTGCTCTCCTAGATCTAAAAGAGGATTTTTTCTATAAAGGGGACAGGCTGCTTATAGATGGCTATTGATCTGTATTGATATCAATACAGCTGATTATGTATTGATATCCATGGCTACCTATTGATGTGTATTGATATCATTAGGTATTTGGGTCAATACACATCAATACAAATCCGTTGAAATGTATTGATGTGTATTGATATCAATACAGCTGGTTATGTATTGATATCCATGGATATGTATTGATTTGTATTGATATCAATAGGTATTTGGGCCAATACACATCAATACATATCCATGGAAATGTATTGATGTGTATTGATATCAATATAGCTGGTTATGTATTGATATCCATGGATATGTATTGATTTGTATTGATATCAATAGGTATTTGGGCCAATACACATCAATACATATCCATGGAAGTGTATTGATATCAATACAGCTGGTTATGTTTTGATATCCGTGGATATGTATTGATATCAATAGGTATTTGGGCCAATACACATCAATACATATCCATGGATACCTATTGATGTGTATTGGCCCAAATACCTATTGATATCAATACATTTTTTTTTATTGATCTCTATTGATCACTTCCACTAGGGTGTGTGTGTGTGTGTGTGTGTGTGTGTGTGTGTGTGTGTGTGTGTGTGTGTGTGTGTGTGTGTGTGTGTGTGTGTGTGTGTGTGTGTGTGTGTGTGTGTGTGTGTGATTGTGTGTGTGTGTGTGTGTGTGTATGTATGTGTATGTGTGTGTATGTGTGTATGTGCATATGACTGTGAACACGATAACTCCATTCCTAATCAACTGATTGACTTGGAATTTTAAACACCCTTTATAGGACTCTGGTATAATAATTTACCACTTGGTTTTTCATCATCTGATCGAATATCTTTGGTCGAGCAGTCTGCCACAGCCTTGTTGATCATTTCTGAGGTGTTCAGGTAGTGGTAATACTGGTTTTCTTTGCTGTTGAAACCAGCTGATTGATGTAATAGGGAAAAATGTCGCTCAGTGGTGTAATAGTTTACCACTGCCTATGTGTGCTTCTTCATTTACACTGGGTTCCATGCACTCCCCGAAACTTTGATTTATTATGTTAAATATTTTTTATAATTACACTTCTCATTTACAATATTGTATGACTAAATATCAAATTGTGCTTAAGATCATTCTATTACTTGATATACTTTACAGCAAATGTTTTTTTTATGTATTTTATTGATCATCACAAACATAACCTATACGTGAATCAAATTTTTATTTTTATCTGAAAGTGTTATAAACAATTCCTACTGTTTATAAAGTTGAAATTTACTCTGAGAAATGAGTCCATTATAAGTCTATCATGATTCATTTGCATGAAATATTGTCCAAAAGATGAGATTTCGAGTTATAGATACATCATGTCAGAGGTTATGTGGCGGAAATTGCCTAGATTCATAAACAAGAATTTTTATTGTCAAGTTTTTAATCATTTGAACATTATTTAATCATTTGAAAATATAATTCTAAAGTATTGAAACTTCCAGTAAATTCTTCAAATTATTATGTTACCACAATATTATTGACTTTCCAGTTCATCATGGACTTACCAAAACTACAGATATATATTTGAAATATATATCTTGCAGATATACAGTATACAATTTTTTATACTTTACTTTTCCTCATTATGATTTGAATTTGAATTATTAGCATCATTCCAATAGAATAATTAATTATAAAAGCAATGGTAAATTATTCTACCACTTATAACCTATGTCCACTAGTCACTGGTCAAATGTCTGAGCGGTCTCTGGTATAATTATTCACCACCCATTTTCTCAAAAGGAGGGGGTAGAATCTCCTTTTTAATGATCAATCATCAATTATAAGGTCAGACACAGTTTATAAATATATTTTTAGATCATCGCTACAATTGGGAGCTTATGCCCTATAAAGGGTAAACTTACGGTCCTTATACCATGAGGATTCGACAATAAGAAATTCAATAAAATTAAATCAAAAATGGCGGAAAAAATTGCGGATAATTACTAAAAAACCATGTTTTTCACGGTTTTCTCGAAAACGGCTCTAACGATTTACTTCAAATTAATACGATGGATAGCTATTCATAAGCCCTATCAACTGACATGAGTCACATTTCTGGGAAAATTGCAGGAGCTCCGTAATATTCTTGAGAAAAATGGCGGATGGTTACTAAAAAACCATTTTTTTCACGATTTTCTCAAAAATAACTTGACCGATTTTTTTCAAACTCCTACCCTGTATAGTTATTTATCAGCTCTATCAACTGGCATCCTATCATGAGTCTCCTTTCTTGGAAACTAATGGGGGTTCATCCCATCCTTGAGAAATAGACATATTAACCTCTGCATGACGTAGGTAGGTAGAGCAGCTCATAAAAAGAACACATAGTCCAGATATTTCACTTGTAGAACAGATGTTTTAACGACTTTAAAAAAATGACGACTAGAAAAATCATCGAATTTCACAATTTACACAAAGGAAAAAATACTCTGAAAACAATTATATATACACATATACAGAAGTCTGATCGTAGTTTCAAATATGAGCAAGGAAAGTTTTGTGAGTGTACCACACCAGATTTTTTAGTAAGGAACGTTATTTATTTGAATTGATTGTGGTGACATGCATTTGTGTTTCATAGTTGAATGTTCGTACCTACTTTGTGGAAATAGATTTGAATTGGAATTTGAATAAAAAAGAGAACAGAATAAATATGAGAATGCAAATTAAAGAAAATTATTTATATTATTCAAATTTCCAATGTTATGGAAGAAGTAGTCGAATGTCATAGTGTTTTGGAATAATGTAAGAGGTTTTTAACCCTCAATTACACGCTTAAGCGTACCGCACTTCTGCATATTCATTCTTTTAAGTTGGCTTCAATAGCTACCATTTTTCAGTGCTCCCACGTTTTCTTTCATCATACCTTTCCGTTGTGGATGACAGTGTTGGTGGGAGAGTCTGGAGGCATTTCTTTGGTGTGCAGCTGACTGTTGAGGGAAGACCTCATTTTTAAGATAAATTAACTTCACGATTGCACTCAATAATCTTTTATTTTTATCATATTATCCTTTTCAAATATTATTTTTCTTCAATGCTGAAGTTGATAACCACTTTTCCTCAAGTACTAATATTATTATTTTGTATTTTCATAGAAGCTTGTTTTCTCTGCTAAACCAACAATTATATTTCACCAATATACAATTTTCTCAATTTCTATTTGAATAATTATTGTGAATAAATAATATCGTATCAAAAAAGGTCTTCTCATCTTCATCATCCATGTATAGCTCAAATTCTATGAAATCAGTTTGTGAAAGGTATGAAAACACACAATTTACATGTAGCGGCACTCAGTGCCGCGCGCGTGTAATATTGTGACATGGGTAGTATTTGATTACTCTTATTTGTTGATTGATTTTTTTTGTGTTTTAGATTTGAGATTTTTCAGGAGAAAAGACTCTGATATTAGAATAATAATTTCCGTAGTTGGACTTTAGTGAGAAGATATATAATTTAGTGAGTAAGTAGTATTTTTGCAGCGACAATAAGATTCTGCTAACTTATGTCTAAACGACTCTGAGAACCAGCAAATTCAGGGATATTTGCTATTTGCTGAGTCAAATCATTCAAATAATCAATTAATGTGTTGGAAGTGCTCTGTAGAAGAGCAGTCTTATTGCAGATAAGATATTGCAAATTCTGTAGAATATTGGGCGCGGCTTAAGAGTCGACCTCGACTTTATTCATTGGTAATTAATATTTCTCGTTGACAGTTATCAAATCAGCAGTGATCATGTTATTTTTGTTTTTGCTTGATGCAATTGAACATCAAATTCCAAATTAAGTTTATTCGAAATTTTATGACTCTGGTAGTCTATCCATGGATCTCTTGCTTATTGTTGCTTGGCATAGCTTGTTGCTCACTTTTCGTTTCACTTATCCAAAAGTGTAAAAGCAGCCAATCCACTGATTCTTTCTTCCATGGAAGTCCATACATACATGAGAGTTCATTCTTAATAGTTAGTATAATATATTGTGGCTTATGTCCTGAACTTTACTATAATAAATATTAAAGTGGGATCATTTTAAAGTGAATTTGCATAAATCTGAATAGAGTGTATTCAATCACTTTGATTATTGACTACCATTATATGATTTCTTTATTTGATCTTAGCTTAAAACCGAAAGCTTAGGGATGAAAATTTGGATGTAAACTAACATGTAACTCAATTTAATTTCTATCCAAATTGACAACTCTAGTATTTACTTGTGATCTATCAATATCAATAGGTTTGTCTTGTGCCATGCAATGACATCACGAAAGGAAATAGGAGCAGCTGATGAAATATTATGTTTTTTACTATTTAGTTCTTAGCTGATTTTGAAACATGAAAATATCAGGCCCAGTAGTAGCACAAAATCCGGTTCAATCGGGATTGAATTTCATGAGAATTAATCAGAGCAGTGTTTTTTTTTTTTTTGTTTTGAATAGAAGGCTTCTGTGATTGGTTCTCGTAGTATTTAGTCCGGATTATGAATTAACAGACGGTGCAACTGGCTCTCTCAAGGCCATGGCTGCGTACAAACTTAGAGTAACATAGGAACCAATACAATATAGAAGCTGAAGAAATTAGTCGCATTTTTATCACCTCACAATGAACATCACATTTAACTACCATATGTTTGGAGAGACCAATTTTCAATTTCTTATACTATCACCTGTCACTTTCTGAATCTATTCTTCCAGATGTTTCATGAATACTGCATTGTTTTAAAATAGGGTCGCCGAAATTGGTAACTCAACTACAGCTATTATAATCTTTTTCATTTGCTCACACTCTCTTACTTTTTCAACAGACTATGGAAAACTTTTTTCTGATCAGCTGCAACTTGAGGGACCAATAATCCTTCTCAAGGAACTCCAGCGAATTTTCCCAGAGTTGAGACCTGTTCCAAAATAATGTTTTTTGTCGCAAACCTACTATATTCCTGATTTAATCAAAATCGTTAGAGCCGTTTTCGAGATCCGTCCGACATACATAAATATCCACAACAGACTCCACAACGGACACTTCTGAAGTTTCAAAAATATCCTCCATATATCATACTGAATTATTAGAATTTCATCGAAATTGTTTGAGCCTCGAGAGCGAGTAGATAGCTGTACGAAAGCTAAATTCACACTGACTGGCAAACTATCCAGTGCCTCGAACGATAAATTGATGAGTAATGGATATTATAAAATTATAGAACTCTCCTGCCATCTGGCAGTCAATGAGCGAATGAATACAATTTCAAATGGCCTCAACAATTAGTCTTGATGGAATAGGATCAATTGATAGAAGCAACTCCAGTCATAAAAGTTTGTTTTATGAGAAATAAAAATCATCTACACTCCCAGGAATAGCTCTTATTGAAGCAGCAGTGCTCAATCAATTTGTTCTCGATAAATGCATTTTAAATAGTTCCTCAACTTGGTGCTAACCTAATGTAGTCATCTCAACTTAATGCCAACTTGACAGAATTATTAATTTAGTTGCCAGTTAACAACTGTTCTGAGGAGGTACTCTCTCTAGATTATAGTTCTATAGTAACATATGATATGGAAATCTCGATTATAATTGAGAGATTGAGAGAAGAAGAATATACATGCTGAAAGACGAACTTTAAACCCTCAAAAACCACCCTTAGAGTCAAGATATCGCCAAAATATTTCTTAGTGAGCACCTTGGACGTATAAGGAATCTATATTCCAAGTTTTGTTGCAATCCATCCAGTAGTTTTCCAAAAATCGTGATCAGTGAGTCGGTGAGTCAGTGAGATAAGAATTTTATAAGTATAGATAAGTATCTTCGAATGTTGAAATCATTGAAAACGGTTTGAGGTATCGATGTGCGGGTTTCGCCGTTTCAGTAATTTTCCTTTGTGATTCTGTATATAAATTATATATCACAACATGACATCCTTCCCATTTGAAAAAATGAAGTTGAACCATTATGATGGATCCAAAATGGCGGACAAAAGTTTAAGCAACATAAAGTAGTTTTTTTCAATTATTGGAATTGGGTCCAATGTAACATTATACTTGTGAAAGATCTTAGAGATCAAAACAACAGTTAATGAGCGAGTTCTCTAACCCAGGAGGTCTCTAGTATATATTTAATTATTTCCAATGTATTTCTCAAACACTAGTCATGGAAATGCATTCAAAATTGCATTCAAATCCAGCTGTAAGAGGAAGCAATCCTCCTAGGAATAGTTTCGAAAAGTTTCACATCATCTGCAAAAATCAAAATACTTGATTCCTTAATATTTTCAGGGTTTGACCCCTGTGGAACCCCAGAAAAATTGGTGAAATAAAGAGATCTATGATTATTAGAAACCACATAGGACTTCCTACCTGTTAGATAACTCTCAAAGAATGCAATCAAACTATCAGACAGACAAAACAATCTCAATATTTTTAACAAAATCCCAAATTCTACTGAAACAAAGGTTTTTTTGTGATTTAAATAGATACCACCCATACGACCATGCATGTCTAGCTGCGAAGAGACAGATTGGGTGAACTGCAACAGATTGGTTATAGTTGTACGCAATGGCATGAAATGATGTTGGAATGAGGAAATAATGAGTAATACATTGTTGAAAACTTTGCTATACAAAATATATATTTAAAGACCTTACATGCAGAGTTAAGAATAGCAATGAGACGTAAATTCGAGATTATGTTCTTCCCACACGTCTTATGAACAGGTGCTATTCTAGTTGCTTCGAGTTCATTTATAGCTGAATTTACTTCATTCTCATTTTGATAGGTACTTGTAATATGTCAAGATGAGGAGATGAAGAAATGCTGTTATATGCTCTGCTATAGTTATTATGTAGTCGTAGTCGAGCAGTCGTAGAGTAAACATCTAAATTAGCGAGTAGAGTAGCTTTCAATAAGAGTGAAAAGTGGGTCAATAGAATAATGTTAGTTCAAATCAATATCATAGTGTCGTATTTTTTTTCTACAAATAAGAACCACCATATGAAGTGATTAAAGAATAGGAAGAAAAGGAGGACAAAGAAGAAGGAGAGGCGTTTCAACAAAACGTTACCATCAGCCCTTTGGAGCAGAAACATGACCAGGAGGTGGAGCATAACCAGGAGGTAATAATGATATGAATTCTATAAGTGAAGCTCTGGACTATGAGTTCAGAAAGGATATCCAGGAACTAGATAATAGACTCTTGGATTTTAAAAATGTGCTGCAGCTGAATATGAAAAAAGAGGCTATCATGAGCATATTATTTTGGATTTTCAGATATGATTATTAAAACAACAGATTCTGTAGTTAGAACTGATAGAGCCATTACTATCAGTTAGTTGACAGAAAACTCTGATTCAGGTGCAAGAGAAAATAATAAGCTTGAATAAAAAAAATGCAGGAAATCAATAAACCACCCAGTTTTGCTGAAGTGATCAAGTTACCTAAGAAGAAACAGTTTTGCAGAAGAAACAGGAAACGTAAGAAGAATTCAACCGAAAAAGCATGTACTTCTTCTAAAAACAACAAAATTGAAATTGGTGGGTGATAATGAGAGGAAGCAGAGTAGTGGAAAAATAAGGAAAAGTGTGAAGGAAAACGTTCCAAAGGTAGAAAATATAAGAGTGAAGAAAACTGTCAATGTTAGAGGAGATGGCTTTCTCATTTGTTCTGGATACATTGGATGATAAGAAGAGAATACTAACAAACAGAAGCTAAGAAAAGGAAGACAGACCATAGAAAACATTATTTCAAACAGAAACTCATATTTTCAACTAACCACTTAATGACTCACTAAACACTGACTCGATAGTGAGGTCCACGTTAGCAATGGTATTGCTATCCACGTCTATCATTCAACAAAGCGGAAAGCGCTATCTTTTTCTCGCTATCTTTTTATCTTGACATAATGTAGAATGCATTCGTTGGATTGATACTTTACATTCTGTATTTATCCTGGGACTGAACGGTTGCTCATAAGTCATGATTGACAGATGTTCTCTTTGCTGCTCATATTTGTGAACAAAACGAGAACCCAACCTATTTAATTATATAATCAATTGAAATGAGGAACCATCGAGTGATTGAAGTTGTTTTAAATGTTTCTACTCACACACTAACAAAGTCGACACAACACATATTCGTATTCGTATAATCTTCATCATTCGTAATAATTGGAACAATGAATAATTGTTATAATTTGGAGCAGTACAAAGTATCATATAAATCATTAGTTATTATAGGAATTCCTAATTGTTCCATCTTAAACCCCGCTCGATATGATCTGACATTTCTGACCAACTCTTTAGATGGTAACGAGTCGGTTTGGAGTTGATGTTGGATTGTTCTATACATACTGGAGCCCCTTGTATTTGTATATCTCATCAACATCTTTGGATATTGAAGCAGCAGGAGAAACGGTAAGTATTGTGGATTCATGCTGCAGCAGCTGAATACAATATCTTAGAGCAGATATTAGAGCAGATATTAGAGCAGATATTAGAGCAGATATTAGATCTTAGAGCAGATATTTGTATGAGCTCCATGGTGATGGGCAAATATTTTCATCCCCTGAATATCACAGAGTATATTCCGACTATAGCTCAGCAAAGTCGACTTTGTACCAAAAATCACATTACAACTGTTACAAATTGGAAATTAACTTATTTATGAATGTCGAGTAATCCATGATACTCAAAAAATTATTGTTGAATTATTGGCAATGTATTTTGTGTCAATGAGCATAAGACTCTCTTTTTATTGCTAAACGTGACTCTATCAAGTCAGTGGGTTATTGTTGAAAATGACGAGGAATACGTTCTATAACGTCAATAGGC
Source organism: Nilaparvata lugens (assembly GCF_014356525.2). NCBI lineage: Eukaryota > Metazoa > Arthropoda > Insecta > Hemiptera > Delphacidae > Nilaparvata > Nilaparvata lugens. Next base: position 55,300,990 of record NC_052505.1, on the reverse strand, counting down.
TAGAATAAATTATCGACTTATTTGCACGTTTTTTATTCAACTTGAACTAAAACCTCCATGTTTTTCAGGTCAAAATTTGCATTATTAGTCTCGCAGGTGCTCAAAACGATCAAATGCACGTCCATAGTCTAAAATAACAATGGAGTATTCTGTTTTTTAACTGGGAATACTTTAAATAAATTTATGACAATTTCCACAAGTCCAGAAAGTCTGCCTTTTCTCACTAGAATAACACAGGAATACATTGGGATATGCAGCTTATGAGCTTATATTTGACACTTTTTCAAAAACGGTTCTAAGATTCAAGTGCACCTTTAGGAGTGTTGAATGAAAATAGCTTGAAATACTTGAACGTTCCAGATGATTTTTAGTTCTCTTGATGGGGATGGGTGAGTGGAAGAGTGAGTACCATTTCACTTCTATATGAGTAACTGTGTAATATGGATTTTTATCACATTGAATGATATTACTATTGTCAACCGCAAGAAAATTAGAAGAAGTATAAGAAGAAGGAGAAGACAGGAAAAAATAACAGAAGAAGAGGAAGAAGGAGAGAAAGCAGAAGATGACAGGAGAAAAAGAAGAATTGGAGGAGGAAGTGATGGGAAGAATGACAATATGAAAAGAAGTGGAAATGAATTGGAAATTGTTTTGAATATTGACGCAATGTTACTTCGTCACTATTTCCAATTTGGATTGAATCAAGTGTCAAGAAAAATGATGAAGAGGCAAACTAGACGTTAATCTAGTTATAGGTTGTTTTTGGGATTTTGATGGAGAAGTTCTATCACATCAATAGACTACAGTTATCGACCTATTTCCACGTTTTTTTTCAACTTGAAGTAACAGCTCTATGTTTCTCACGTCAAAATTTGCATTTAGGCTCTCAGGTGTTCAAAGAGATCAATAGCACGTTCATATTCTAGAATGAGAGTGACAATCTCTAGTAATAAATTCTCAACAGTTCTTGTTCAGTGGAAATTTCAACAGTTTATGAGATATTTGCTCTCTGGAGAGTAGGAAACTGTTGAAATAACGCATTTTCGTATAATTTTTGATCTTCCAGGACTAATAACACTTCAATCATAAAGATGAATGCTCATCGTTGAACATTGAATTCTCTTCAATCTGATGTATAATTTTCACTATTCCATATTCACCCCCCCTCCCAGCCACACAACCAACACAACAGTGGCTAGGAAATATGTTATTCCAAAGAGGTCAAAATAAATTCATGCTTTTTGAAAATATTCATTATTTTATATCCTGAGTAACATCTTAAAATCCAATCTATCGGATTTATTATTGTGAACCTTTTTTAAAATGTGATCATTGATAACTATTCTGGGAATTCAATCGTGGGATAGAGAAAATGATTCCAACCATTTCTCAGTAAGCTCCAAGAACATTGATTTTGCTCAGCTCTGATGTTCATTTGTAACAAACTGAAATTTCCAATTCAATCAATTATAAAATAACAGAATATGAGATTTGAGATTTTTTCTTCAGATATAGTCTAAAACTTGTTGCTCTATATCATCATTGGCTACATTATTTTTTCAATGTTTGACCTTGTGATTCTGTAATATGTGGAAATTTTAGATGTTTGAATTATAGTTTTTTGTGCTTTCCTTTCAGCTTGATGAACTGATCATGAATTTTGAACTGATTTGAAATGAATTTTCCCAATATAGACTCCAGTGAACTTGTTTTGATAGTTAAATGATTCATTAATGTACAAAGTAAGCGCCCAAATTTTGCGTCGCCATAGAAGATTTTCTAACTTGCTTCTTATTCCTCCAAATTATTGCAGTCTTCTAGCATTTCCATAGTAATGGCTTGAATTTCGAAATAAAATTAATGTGAACGTATATTTGGAAATGTTTGAACTGCGTGACCTCACGACGTTCTAACTTCGAATTAGACCGGGCGCTCCAGGTCCGTTTCCTTGCCATTCGGAAAATTTGAGTGGAAAGGCGGCAGTTCTGAAGCTGCGTTTACACAAAAGTTATTAACGAAATATTAATAATTCAATCCTCATTTAGATTGAACATAAATTATCATACAAATAATGAACATATTATGTGTTTGTCAAGTTCCGTTCAATCTAATAGAATCTATAAGGATTAAGTTTTTAACATTTTGTTAATAGCTTTGATGTAAACCCAGCTTCATCAAGTCATCACCGCGAGAAGATGTAGTCGCAGAACAAGTCTCGGCCTTTAAATTGGGCTTCGGCCCACTTAGATAAAAAATCTCCCTATAATAATCTTTAGTTGATTAAAAAGCATGTAGTATGCAAAATAGTAGGTAAAATGTGAACGTGAAAGATTGTGAGTGCTGATTTATTTGTTAAATTTTTAATACCATGGTGAGTGCCAAGGTACCTAGAATACATATGTATTCTAGGTATATTGGTTAGTGGAGAAATTATTCAACTAGCAGTTCTGTAAAATGTAGACCTCACACAGTTTCCTCATCCACAAGTATCTGGTGTCACGTGTTCTAGTTGCAGCGGTACCAGTCTTTCTCTAAAATATAATCTGTCATAAATGTTTCACAGTCTATTATAAACTCCCTTTCAGAGATGATAAAGATGATGAACATTTTCTTACATTATTGAACTAATCAAATCTTCACTTTTCTTCCAATAGATGTGCATTGGAATTCTGTTTTTTTCGAGTTGATTAACAGAGTAGCGACACAGAACAATAGGTAGACATAAACATTTTCAATTCACTGGTAAAAATAGCTTGCAAAAGAGGATTGAAGCTAACAGTTCACCACTTGATGTATTTCTGCTCCTTGTTGATGATGATGTGTGGAGTCTTATCGTAAATCAAACTAATAACTTTGCTCAGCAATGCCAAGCAGAACAGCGACTTTCTGACAAACAAAAGGAATTTGCTCGCCTAAATCAGTTGAAACCAACAGATGTTGCAGAAATGAAAAAGTTTTTTGGCTTGATGATATGGATGGGATTAGTACCCCTTGGTACCATACCAGACTATTGAACAACAAAGGAACTTTATAGACAAGAAATTCCAAGATCAGTTATGTCAAGAAATCGCTTTCAATTTTTACTAAAATTGCTACACTTCAATGACAATATAAATGAAGAGGAAAAACAACAAATTGGCCGCCTAGTGAGAACTCAACCACTCTTGAGTATAATGCAAGAAGAATTCAAATCCCTTTATTATCCCAGTGAAGATTTTGTTATCGATGAGACTTTTGTACCTTGGAGAGGACGTCTCATTTTTCGGCAGTATATCCCGAATAAAGCTCATCGCTATGGCATCAATCTTTTCAAACTATGCTCCACCACTGGCTACACATAGGTGCTGAAGGTGTATTCAGGCAAATCAACAACTGGAATACGAGAGGTGGGGTTAGCAACCAATGTGTGTTTGGAACTGTCTGAAGAACTCTTACATGAAGGCAGAACTTTATATGTGGATAACTTCTATACAAGCTACGAAATTGCAAAACAACTATTAGTGAAGAAAACTCATCTTGTAGGGACTCTCAGAGCAAATAAAAAGGACATTCCTAAGGACGTTCTCCTCAAAAAACTCAAACGTGGAGAAATAATTTCAAGAGAAGATCAGAATGGTGTTGTTGTTCTCAAGTGGAGAGACACCAGAGATGTAAGACTGCTGTCAACAAAACATTCACCAGCCCTAGTGTCGTTGACTACAGAACAGAATACTACTGGAAATAAACACGAAGAACCTTCAACAATGAACTCAGAAGAATCAGAAAAGGAAATCTACACGTGCTGAATCAAAGCCAGAAGGCATATTGGCTTACAACAAAGGAAAATCTGGAATTGACTTGTCTGATCAGATGGCCTCCTATGCTACAACTCTTCGCAAAGGTGTAAAGTGGTATAGGAAACTTGGAGTGGAGTTAGTACTAGGGATTGCTCTTGTGAATGCATGGATTGTGTACAATACTGTAACAAAAAGTGAAATACAAATAAGAAATTTTCGTGAATTACTTGCAACTGAACTTCTACAAATTGGAGACAAAGATAGAGACTACTGTCGTCCAAGTACATCAGAGAAATCAATGCACCGTTTGTTGCAAAGGAAAAATGATAGAGGAAAGAAAATGAGGTGGAAATGTTCCAGTTGTTATGCAAGGATGAAGAAAGAAGTAGGAAGGGATGAAGCAAGAAAAAAGTCAAAAATGGTCACTACTTACTGTGATAATTGTTTTGAAAAACCTCAATTGTGTCTAGATTGATTCAATGAAATCCACTAATGAACAGATAATGAAGTTTTTCTTTCCAGATTGGGGTTTTCTTACTTTTTATGATTATCATTACTCACTGGACTGAGTTTCTCATAGAAAATGATTAATTACATGGAAATATTCCTTGAATAAATGCATTTTTTGTCATAAAAAATTCATTATTGTATTTACCTTGCTATATACAAAATCTGCGCCAATTTGCTCGGGCCAAGGGCCAAACAAAGTTCACATACACATTCACAGTGGGCCACGCTTCAATCCAACCATTAGAAAAGCATTTGTAGTTGTTCAAATACAAAAGACATGGCCTGTGTTGGAACTTGACCTGTCATTCATATATGAATGACAGAGCCGATTCAGAAGTGTTATTGTCATTCAATTATGAATGACGTGGCATTCAATGAAATATCACATTCTTGGCCTTGGCAGTCAATGTGTTGTTAGTTGTCGTTCACACACTTTGTCTACTTCTATTTTTGTAGATTTTAAGATGTGATTTTCCGATGTATTTTATTCATTTCATTGTTCTAGTAATTTATATTGCAGTTTTCATCATATTCTGCAATTATTAGAGTCATCTTGCATTGGTTCTGTGTAATTTTTATTTCCTTTTACTCCAACTCCCATAGTTGGCTTTCTTCTTTAGAAACTTCCATTCCTGTCTATACACAAGAAAGTTGCCTATTCAATGTGCTCAGAACTTTCTGTTTCAAATTTTTCCAACTGTATCAATTCAATTCAAATTATTTTCACCGTCGTGATGGACATTTCTAGTTGTGCTAACTACATCCACTACCTCACATTTTGCATATGTTCTGAACATTGGCACCATGCCATTTCAATTACAATTACAAATTCCGTGTGTCGGTCCACCCTGGATTCTGTGTATCCACTCTGAGGTCATTCATCGGTCTTTGGTGCTCTTCTCTTCGGTCGATGGAGCTCATCTCATCGGTCGTCGGAGTTCTACTTCATCAGTCCTTGGTGTCCTTCTCATTGGTCTCCCCTTCTCTCACTGATCGCATCCAAGGTGCCCTGCTGCCTGTCCAGGTCCGAGTCATTGGTGTGTGTCTCACACGCCCTCCCAGGAACAAGTTAGATGGCCTGACTTGCAACGATTGTTTATCAGATGAGTTTTGTCACTTTCAATATTTTTAGATTTATTCTTTGACCCATTTCACACAGAGGAATTTCTAATATTCATATTTTAATTTTGTTTAAAATTTTCTACTTATTTGCTACATTGAAATTTCTACTTACCCCTTTTTTATGAGTCTCTTTCTCCTTTTACCACAACATTGGAAGTCTGTTGTGCAACAATTTTGCCCCTTCAAGTATTTGAATTCACATTTTAGTAATTCTGTATATGTATGATTCTAGGAATTTTCAACGTTTTCACTTTAATCTTCAATCATTTTGATTCAGACAGTATCAATGGCTGGCTGTCTTTGCTCTGTTCTACACATTAGCCAAGTTGTTTCTGGTGTACTCTCACATCATACGAAGTACTGTTATGATTTGTTGAGATTTATTGATGATCCATGGTTGATTCTGATCATCAATACTGTGTAATATTTCTACTTTTTTGTCATTCATTTTTTCAGGAACAATCTTAAGAATCAGTGAAAGTGAATTCACAGACAATTGCTTACCTATCGAATTATTGACTTCATAAATATGTTAATTCAGGACATTTGAATTTCTCAATTCAATTATTGGTATAAACCAAACTATTCAAGCTACATTTTTCTGTATTTTGAATTATATATTAACTTACATTGAAAACTTATCCATAATCATTTGTATTATTGTGTCAGCGCTTTTTATATCTCCATCATCAGTAAACATTTTGTCGTTTGTGAACTATTCTAAGCCTATGACAAAAAGGCAAAATAAAATCAGTCATTGTTTCTGTACAACTTTGTCTTTATTTAGAAAAATCATTATCACAGGAATTGACTCAGAACTATTACATTTTTTAGGTTTACTGTTACATTTCTTTTCAAACATTCTAGCTTCCAGAGTTAATTACAATTTGTATAGCAGTTGTAATTTCATATTGGCACTTTGTTGGGTCTGTGGTGGAAGGACTAGACAAGTATTAGTTATTTTATTAAATTCAGTCTCCCACACCATACAGTCCACTCAAGTTAGGTTGGCTTTACAACCCAACCTGCCACGAGACTCATCAGTAATGTTTACAAACACAGTTGAATCACAATGCACGGTTGAATCATGATTCACTCTTATAAACTGTTATTTGTTCTCTCCAAAACCAAAAAATTACTCATTTGAAATGTTAACAAAATCAGTTCACTTTTGAATTTGTATTCCATATGTAATCCATTTCTGTGATAATCTTTCCATCTGATAAAAAACATTCTCAAATATTTGAGTCCTTTTTCAATAAAAAATATTATAATTCTTCCAGCATTATTAGGCTGATCTAATTATTTTTATTCTTTTTTTTATTCACCCAAAAATTCTTTTTTTTTTCAAATGTGAGAATATTGATTAACAAAACGCAGTGAAGTCTATGTTTTGAATCAGATTTCCTTTCATATGTCTGTAAGTGTATGTATCGCATTTACGGGTAAACGCGTTTATAGAGTTCTATGAGATTTGACAGGAATATTCCTTTTTCAACTGCGCGTCGATGTATAAACAGAGTTCTTCGAAATTTTGCATTTTAAAAATAATATGAAAGGAAAAGGAATTTCCTCGATACTCCGATATCGCTGTATCATCTACTCAGAAGATAGGATTAATCAGACTATATAATTTTTCGTTATAAATCAGCTTGCGAGTGGATTATTTATTATGTAGCTTAGTAAAATATCAGCTGTCATGTGGACTATTCATTTCATGTCTCATTGCATGCAATTATTATGCACTATCAAATGCACTAGTCAAATTATTGCATGCCGTGACGCATGCAATTGATTACTAAAATAACATAGACCCCTCAAAAAAGTCTAACATAGACCATATAACACCTTTCTCTGCTTTCAACTCGAACTGACCTGTTGTCAGTATGTTCTGAAGGGCCCCCTGTGGGTTGGGGGAGTTTTGAGTTGATCATCGTACTCAAGAATGTGTTGATAACCAGAATTCACCCACAGCATCCATTCTCGTCGTAGAAGGCGACTAAAATGGACCTCAAGGCAACTCCAGAAGTTGTCTTGCCTTCAAACCCACAGAATCTGCCCCATCAGGGCAGTTTCAGAGGGGCAAAAAGATAAAACCAAGAGACCAGAGATGGGTGAAACTCCAGGCATGAATGTGGGTCAAGAGGCTAAGTCGAGGGTGGCTGGGCGCCGGCGCCCTATAGGCAGTTTGGCGTCCCCTCTCTCAGCGGAAGGACCTACAAAAAAGCCAGGAGTGGAACTCACGTAGGTCATGAGTTTGTGGATGGAGAAGCCAAAACTTACCACTGCTCAAAGAAGGGCGGCCATTCAGGCAAAACTTCTTGGGAGAGGTGAGGCTTTTGACTAAGGATGGGTATCGAAAGACAAAACATCGATGTTTTGAACATCGATGTTTTTTCATCCTAACATCGATAAGTGAAAAACATCGAACAGTAAACATCGATGTTTTTGAACATCGATGTTTTTAAACATCGTTTATCGCCCTACGTTTCTATGGATGATACTATTAGTCCAGTCAATATAGACATAAAAAAGGGGGTGTGCTTGCAATTTATATTGTAGTTCTGATTTTCTAATATATTATTTGGGTACATAAGAGAAGTCCAGAACTAATTTCTCCATGCAAGATTTCCTTGTGCTAGATACAGAATAGCCCAAAAACCTCGTATTTACGGCTCATTTTCCAGTTTTCAGCTATTTCTGCCAAATCCCTCCCAGATTATATAATTCTGAAAAAAATGAGATCACTCGGTACTCTCTATCTCCAATGAGTACTTTGTTATAATTTTTCAAAAATGAGTAAAATTTTAAGAAAAAATCAAATTTGATGAATTTTAGTTTTTAATCAACAATATCTTCCGATTGTTACGATTTAGATGTATATTTAAAAATCCCTCTAGGCGTATTTTTGTGCTCTACAATCTGAGATCAGGTAGAGCGCTCTATGTCATATAGATTTCCAGGTACACCTGACAAGAATGCTTATTGTATTGTGGAAAACACCTAATTTCCTAATAACTTCAACCATCATCACCATAATTATACTTCGTCCTCAAATTGATATTTCGCACAATGACATAAGTTCATGGGTAAGAATCACCCGTTAGATGCACTTAATTTCAACATTTCCTAGTGGAGGCACGCTTAAGGACACCTCAAGGATCAAAATTTCAAACACTTATAATTTACTTTTGACAATGCTAAGATTTCATCGTACTACACTTCATTCTTCTCGGCTCGCCAAGGCGGTTCAAAATCATGCATCAACAGTCAAATTCGGTCAAAAAATAGAAAATTTATTGTTGAGTGTAGGTACTTATTCATATTCAATACATAAGAAATGACCAATTTCTATATTCAAAGCTATGTATCTCGGTAACCCCTTATTATAAAAATTATAACATGATCTTGAAATGTACAATAGAATTTTCTATTTCATCTGCTGTAAACAATTCATGAAAAAATATGTTCGAAAAGTGATATTTGATTGTTGAAAAAATCCGGAAATTGTAGATATTTTTCTCATATTAACGGTTTTGGCAGTTCTATGATAGTGAAAAGTGATTCAAAATGGATTTTAGGCAACTGAGCTCGTAGAGGATGAATTTATCTACAATTTGTGATCAATTGTAAGTTTCTATGATGTATCAGACTCGTTTTAGAAACTCTTGATCAACAGTAAAATTACGAAAAAAATGTAAAAACTGAAATCGCCATTTTTAAAATCTTAACTTCCAAATTGTTTTGGAATCGAAAGTATTATTTATTGGAGTGGGTAGAGGGGGACAATTTTCACATTCTCACTAGATTTGGAAATTTTATCAGAAGTATTTCACAAGACATGCAACTTTGAATATAGAAATTGGTAATTTTCTGTGTATTGGAATATGGGCTTAAGTACACTCAACAATAAATTTTCCATTTTTCGACCGAATTTGACTTATTATGCATGATTTTGAACCGCCGTGACAAACCGAGAAGGATTAAGTGTAGTACGATGAAATCTGAGCATTTTGTCAAAAGTTATGTGTTTGAAATTTTGATCCTTGAGGTGTCCTTAACCGCGCCTCTCCACTAGGAAATACTGAAATGAAGTGTATCTCATGGGTGATTCTCATAGAACATAATCTCAAGAGCTTATGTCGTTGTGCGAAATATCAATGTGAGAACAATGTAGTTGGTGATGATGCTTGAAGCTGGGAATCAGGTGTTTTTCACAATACAAGGAGCATTGTTGTCAGGTGTACCTGGAATATGAGATAGATCGCTATACCTGATCTCAGATTGTAGAGCACAAAAAGAGCTTCTAAAGTGACTACACTTTTATCTGGAGCTATTGTTCCAATATTTCAACAGTTACTAACTGGAATCACAGCAATTTTGGACTTGTGGTATTCAAGTAACAGTCTTTCGAATAATTGAAGTCAGGTTGTGACTAGAAAGATACATCAACTCTAGTTCACAAGATTTGTCATCTTCATGGTTTAGTCTGAAACCACTCAGGATATCCTTGAGGATTCGGTCTTGAAATTTCACCCTAAGTTAATTTTAGCAATCATTGATACTCATATCGTATTCATTCGATACCTGATAGATTTTTTAGGAAATGAAAATGGATTAAGTTTTTTATATGGATATCTGCACTCCTTACAATACGAGGACCTCTTTTCCAGAGCTAGATTAATTAGTGTTAAACACATGTTGAGGTAATAATTGTAGTAAGAGAAAACTCTTTCTTCCTAAGAAACAAAGAATCCGACCTCTTATTCAATTCTAAATAACTAACTATCTAACCTTGACACGGGCCACAGAAGTAATGTGAATCTTCAAGAGTATCCAACAGTCTCACATAAAAATACAGAGAGCCTGATTGAAAAATGAAAATAGCAATCTGCAGGAAATCAAAACTTATCTATATTCACAAAAAACAGAATACTACACTAATAATATGATAGAGATAATGATTGTAATTCTGTTACTATTGCTCATTGCTCTCAAGATAATCCTCTTCGAACAAAAAAATAAAAAAAACTTCAAATTAAAAAAATAGAATTGTTTTTACTTTTTAGTTGGGAAAAACATCGGATGACCGATGTCTAGGTGAAACCATCGATAAGTGAAAAACATCGAACAGTAAACATCGATGTTTGATGTTGAAACATTGATGTTTTTAAACATCAATGTATCGATACCCATCCCTACTTTTGACCCTTCAGAGTTTTGGAGGGGCAAAAAGAAAAACCCAAGAGACCAGAGATGGGTGAGACTCCAGGCACAAATGTGGGTCAAGAGGCTGAGTCGAGGGTGGCTGGGCGCCGGGCGCCCTAGAGGCAGTTTGGCATCCCCTCTCTCAGTGGAAGGTTCTACAAAAAAGCCAGGAGTAGAACTCACATAGGTCACGAGTTTGTGGGTGGAGAGGCCAAAACTCACCACTGCTCAAAGAAGGGCGGCCATTCAGGCAAAACTTCTTGGGAGAGGTGAGGCTTTTGACCCTGCAGAGTTTCAGAGGGGCAGAAAGAAAAACCCAAGAGACCAGAGAAGGGTGAAACTCCAGGCACAAATGTGAGTCAAGAGGCTGAGTCGAAGGTGGCTGAGCGCCCCGGAGGCAGATTGGCGTCCCCTCTCTCAGCGGAAGGACCTAGAAAATGGCCAGGAGTGGAACTCACGTGGGTCTCGGGGACTAATCAGTCTGGAAAGACTGCCAAGCATATCACACTGGATTGTGACAAGGATTGCCACCAGGTGATGAATGGAATGTTAGTATAGGGAAAACCCCCTGGTTCTTGTAAAGGACATAGGTATTGGTTTGCCTAACTAACATATTACTTGGGAACACAATAAGCTTCGGTTTACGTGTGGGGTTCTTTGAACTTTTGGACCTTGGATTGAATGTTAGACTAAGAATAATAATCTAATAACTAACAATATAAGATTATACATTGTAAATGATGGAGTAATGTTCTATTGTAGTGTTGAATTTCAACAGAACCTTGTAACTCTCATAGACATTGTAATCTGTCAGTATAAGAGTTATGTATATTGATATGTTAATTCGCCTTTGTTGGAATCTACCACTTGAAAACTGGAAAGGACGTTTCAAGATTGATAATTATTTGTTAGATCACTTGATTGAGTGGTGTCCTGTGCGTTTCATGGGAAGGATCATGGTGATGAGTGGAAAGGGTTTCTGTAAAATAAAGCACGAGATACAATAGGTATATTATGTAGTCGCTGCTTAATCTTTACGAAAACTACCGAGTTTGTATAGCACTTTTTGAAGGTCCCTTGGAATTCTGAAACTCCTTTGACCACTACTGCCGAGTTTGTATACACCCTCCAATACTCTCTTGCTCTCTTGTACAAGCTCTCTGAATCTGAATCCCTATCAATTGCTATCTTCTACAATTTCTTCATCTCTCTATCATACTCTCTTTTACCCGCTCACAAACTCATGGGTTTGTCTGATGAAGAGAACCTGACCCACACACTCTCTTCCTCTTTATTTCCCTCACCCTTAAAATAAGTCCTTCTAGTATATACTTTGGTCAATCAATCGAATATTGAATCAGAATCATTTTCAACTATCATAACCTAGGAATCAAGCAAAAGTATTCTGTAATTTTTATTAAATGAAAAGAAAAGATATTGTCAAACAACAATCTTATTTAAAATCGAGATACCGGTTTCGGTTGTTACACCATTTGTTTTGTAGAGTGAGAGGACTGTATCCTTATTGTATTTAATGAAAATACTTGCCAAATTGGAATTAAAAGAAATATTTACTGTGAGCAAAGCTATGGAAGTCCTCAAATTAGTATAGATAATAGACTCACCAGTCGTAATTTTTATATGTGCCAGATTATCAATTATAAGGTATTGGAATCGAAATACAGGATGGAATATAGAGATGAGAAGGATTTCCTTTGGGGAAGACCTGACAAGAATGCTTATTGTATTGTGGAAAACACCTAATTTCCTAATAACTTCAACCATCATCACCATAATTATACTTCGTCCTCAAATTGATATTTCGCACAATGACATAAGTTCATGGGTAAGAATCACCCGTTAGATGCACTTAATTTCAACATTTCCTAGTGGAGGCACGCTTAAGGACACCTCAAGGATCAAAATTTCAAACACTTATAATTTACTTTTGACAATGCTAAGATTTCATCGTACTACACTTCATTCTTCTCGGCTCGCCAAGGCGGTTCAAAATCATGCATCAACAGTCAAATTCGGTCAAAAAATAGAAAATTTATTGTTGAGTGTAGGTACTTATTCATATTCAATACATAAGAAATGACCAATTTCTATATTCAAAGCTATGTATCTCGGTAACCCCTTATTATAAAAATTATAACATGATCTTGAAATGTACAATAGAATTTTCTATTTCATCTGCTGTAAACAATTCATGAAAAAATATGTTCGAAAAGTGATATTTGATTGTTGAAAAAATCCGGAAATTGTAGATATTTTTCTCATATTAACGGTTTTGGCAGTTCTATGATAGTGAAAAGTGATTCAAAATGGATTTTAGGCAACTGAGCTCGTAGAGGATGAATTTATCTACAATTTGTGATCAATTGTAAGTTTCTATGATGTATCAGACTCGTTTTAGAAACTCTTGATCAACAGTAAAATTACGAAAAAAATGTAAAAACTGAAATCGCCATTTTTAAAATCTTAACTTCCAAATTGTTTTGGAATCGAAAGTATTATTTATTGGAGTGGGTAGAGGGGGACAATTTTCACATTCTCACTAGATTTGGAAATTTTATCAGAAGTATTTCACAAGACATGCAACTTTGAATATAGAAATTGGTAATTTTCTGTGTATTGGAATATGGGCTTAAGTACACTCAACAATAAATTTTCCATTTTTCGACCGAATTTGACTTATTATGCATGATTTTGAACCGCCGTGACAAACCGAGAAGGATTAAGTGTAGTACGATGAAATCTGAGCATTTTGTCAAAAGTTATGTGTTTGAAATTTTGATCCTTGAGGTGTCCTTAACCGCGCCTCTCCACTAGGAAATACTGAAATGAAGTGTATCTCATGGGTGATTCTCATAGAACATAATCTCAAGAGCTTATGTCGTTGTGCGAAATATCAATGTGAGAACAATGTAGTTGGTGATGATGCTTGAAGCTGGGAATCAGGTGTTTTTCACAATACAAGGAGCATTGTTGTCAGGTGTACCTGGAATATGAGATAGATCGCTATACCTGATCTCAGATTGTAGAGCACAAAAAGAGCTTCTAAAGTGACTACACTTTTATCTGGAGCTATTGTTCCAATATTTCAACAGTTACTAACTGGAATCACAGCAATTTTGGACTTGTGGTATTCAAGTAACAGTCTTTCGAATAATTGAAGTCAGGTTGTGACTAGAAAGATACATCAACTCTAGTTCACAAGATTTGTCATCTTCATGGTTTAGTCTGAAACCACTCAGGATATCCTTGAGGATTCGGTCTTGAAATTTCACCCTAAGTTAATTTTAGCAATCATTGATACTCATATCGTATTCATTCGATACCTGATAGATTTTTTAGGAAATGAAAATGGATTAAGTTTTTTATATGGATATCTGCACTCCTTACAATACGAGGACCTCTTTTCCAGAGCTAGATTAATTAGTGTTAAACACATGTTGAGGTAATAATTGTAGTAAGAGAAAACTCTTTCTTCCTAAGAAACAAAGAATCCGACCTCTTATTCAATTCTAAATAACTAACTATCTAACCTTGACACGGGCCACAGAAGTAATGTGAATCTTCAAGAGTATCCAACAGTCTCACATAAAAATACAGAGAGCCTGATTGAAAAATGAAAATAGCAATCTGCAGGAAATCAAAACTTATCTATATTCACAAAAAACAGAATACTACACTAATAATATGATAGAGATAATGATTGTAATTCTGTTACTATTGCTCATTGCTCTCAAGATAATCCTCTTCGAACAAAAAAATGAAAAAAACTTCAAATTAAAAAAATAGAATTGTTTTTACTTTTTAGTTGGGAAAAACATCGGATGACCGATGTCTAGGTGAAACCATCGATAAGTGGAAAACATCGAACAGTAAACATCGATGTTAAAAACATCGATGTTTGATGTTGAAACATTGATGTTTTTAAACATCAATGTATCGATACCCATCCCTACTTTTGACCCTTCAGAGTTTTGGAGGGGCAAAAAGAAAAACCCAAGAGACCAGAGATGGGTGAGACTCCAGGCACAAATGTGGGTCAAGAGGCTGAGTCGAGGGTGGCTGGGCGCCGGGCGCCCTAGAGGCAGTTTGGCATCCCCTCTCTCAGTGGAAGGTTCTACAAAAAAGCCAGGAGTAGAACTCACATAGGTCACGAGTTTGTGGGTGGAGAGGCCAAAACTCACCACTGCTCAAAGAAGGGCGGCCATTCAGGCAAAACTTCTTGGGAGAGGTGAGGCTTTTGACCCTGCAGAGTTTCAGAGGGGCAGAAAGAAAAACCCAAGAGACCAGAGAAGGGTGAAACTCCAGGCACAAATGTGAGTCAAGAGGCTGAGTCGAAGGTGGCTGAGCGCCCCGGAGGCAGATTGGCGTCCCCTCTCTCAGCGGAAGGACCTAGAAAATGGCCAGGAGTGGAACTCACGTGGGTCTCGGGGACTAATCAGTCTGGAAAGACTGCCAAGCATATCACACTGGATTGTGACAAGGATTGCCACCAGGTGATGAATGGAATGTTAGTATAGGGAAAACCCCCTGGTTCTTGTAAAGGACATAGGTATTGGTTTGCCTAACTAACATATTACTTGGGAACACAATAAGCTTCGGTTTACGTGTGGGGTTCTTTGAACTTTTGGACCTTGGATTGAATGTTAGACTAAGAATAATAATCTAATAACTAACAATATAAGATTATACATTGTAAATGATGGAGTAATGTTCTATTGTAGTGTTGAATTTCAACAGAACCTTGTAACTCTCATAGACATTGTAATCTGTCAGTATAAGAGTTATGTATATTGATATGTTAATTCGCCTTTGTTGGAATCTACCACTTGAAAACTGGAAAGGACGTTTCAAGATTGATAATTATTTGTTAGATCACTTGATTGAGTGGTGTCCTGTGCGTTTCATGGGAAGGATCATGGTGATGAGTGGAAAGGGTTTCTGTAAAATAAAGCACGAGATACAATAGGTATATTATGTAGTCGCTGCTTAATCTTTACGAAAACTACCGAGTTTGTATAGCACTTTTTGAAGGTCCCTTGGAATTCTGAAACTCCTTTGACCACTACTGCCGAGTTTGTATACACCCTCCAATACTCTCTTGCTCTCTTGTACAAGCTCTTGATACTGTGGCCTGGTGATGATTACAAGCTGCATGGCATTATTAATTTCACTGATCCTTGCTTCTCCCAAATATTCACGACATTCATTAAACACTTCAATCAATTATTGACATTTAATGACCGGCTAGACAAATAACAAAATAACAAATAAAGTGAGCCGGAACCGTATGGCTTGTACACTCTTGATTCCGTCTGCTTTCTTTCCCGACTGAGAAGAAAAAGCCTCGGCTGACGACAGTTTTCGACAATCCACCGCCAGGAGGCAGCACCGCACGGGACAGCGCTACATGGACGCGCTCAATTCAAGAATGGCCACAACATTCCCCCCCACCAGAAAAGGTATTTTTCAGCTAGGGCAAAGACAAAAATGACGATTATATAATACAAAAATCCAAACATGCAACCACAACCAGGAACACAAAAAAAACCAAGATCCACGACTACACCCTCCACTGTTGAGTGGGTAGTGGGAAAAGTTTAGTGACTGGTCGTTTAAGACACCCATTCTTCAAACGCACCAGAGCCACTCTCACTTGGCCGTCCGTCCCTGGAAAAACTTGTTCCACGATACCTAGTGGCCACTGCAGTGGAGGGAGGTTCGGCTGATCCACAATTACAACAGTGCCTACTTCAAGTGGAGTAGACGCTTTCCACCATTTTCCTCGTTCCTGAAGCTCATGAAGATATTCTACTCGCCACCTGCGTCAAAAGGATGGAACTAGTTGATTCACCAGCTGAAAGCGAGTAAGACGATTGACAGGAGAATCAACAACATCTTCCATTGGAAAAGCTTTCAATGGGGTAAGTTTGAGAAAAGGTGCTGGTGTTAATGCAAGTGGTTCACTGGGATCTTCACTCATAGAGCACAGTGGTCTCGAGTTCAGTACAGCTTCGACCTGAACTAAAACGGTATTCATCTCTTCGTACGTTAACAATTGAGTACCAATCACACGAAATAGATGTGATTTTGTTGCCTTTATGTTCGCTTCCCAGATGCCACCAAAATGGGGCGCTCCTGGCGGAATAAATTTCCAGTCGATTCTATAATCGGACAAATCACCTATAAGACTGGTTTGGAACGTAGAAGAGTTAACAAATTTCGAAAGCTGAACTAATTGCTCGTGAGCGCCAACAAAATTGGTTCCACAATCTGAGTAGATTACTCTACAAGGCCCACGTCGAGACAGAAAACTTTGAAAAGCAGCCAAGAATGCTGGAGTAGACAAATCAGAGACGAGTTCAATATGTATTGCTTTTGTAGACATGCATACGAACAGACATATATAGGCCTTCAAAATGACGGGATTACGTCGAAATGAGTTTCGAGAATGTCAACGCAGATATAGCGGACGCCAACAACTTTTGTAAACGATTGTTATTGTTAACTAGCAGGTAACCCATGCTCCGCAAGGGTCTATTCAAAACTTGACAAACTGAAAACATGATGTGATCAAATCTTGAAGAATCGAAAATAGGTCTATTATCCTCGGTTGATTAATAAAGAATCAATATGCAAAATTTCAAGTTAATCAGTCCAGTATTTGAGACGTGATTATTGTGTTAAACATAACTTTCCTATTCCGTAGGTGTATAAACCAGTTCTTTTCCTTAATAGTATGGATAATTATGTTGCTTTGGCCTCTGATCTGTATAAATGTCCTGTAACAACTAAAAATGTGTCCACACACCAAACCTCTTTTAAAAAAACCTTTTTTAAAAATTATCAAATTTCACAAAGGAAAAAGTACTCTGAAATAGTATATTTCGCACCTAGAGCAGAAAATGAGATTTTTCCAGCTCGAAATCGGTTTTCAAGTCCGAGGCCGTAGGCCGAGGACTAGAAAAGATTGAGAGCTGGAAAAACATTTTTGCCCGTGGTGCGAACGATATTTTTCGCCACACTACAGGTATTGCTGACAAAATAAATAAAGAATACAAAATAAAGAATACTCGTTAAGCTATCGTACCTATCTCTTGATTTTAGTGGTAGAAGATTTGCAGTCAGGATTTCAGATTCTTTTAAAATTTCACTTGGAATACCACAGTCATCTTCAAGCATTTTTGAAAATTCGGAATGCACTAATCAACAATAAATAATTGAATAAAACTGGTTGCGAAGCGAATTAGTTTGATTCGAAACTGGAACTAAAATCATGGCGACTTCAGCTTATTATGAAAGTGGACACTCGCCCGATCTAGCGGATGACTTATTAATAATAATTAGCGCGTTGTTTCCGGCCATAAGCGGCTGGAAAGAGACAACTTTCTGGCCTAGCCCGGAAAAGAAACCCTTTTCTGACGTCGTCTGCAAACAAGGTCTTTCAGATCTACGTAGGGACTGGAAAACAGCTGCTTTCTGTGCAGTGTGGCGAAAACAATATTATAAATACACATATACAGTAGTCTGATCGTAGTTTCAAATATGTTGCCGCCAATCGTCATTATGTTATTCCCCTAAATCATTCTCGTTCAAGAATGATGCTTACAGTTCAATGAGCAAGGAAAGTTGTGTGAGTGTACCACACCAGATTTTTCAGTTCGCTCTGCAAGATTGAATCGATTACAAAATTAGTGTGGACGGTAATGACATTCCTTACTGTAGCTCAGTTAAAAATTTAGGCATTATTATGAAAAATACTCTTGACTGGTCAGAACAAGTGAACAAAACTTGTAAAAAGGTATTCTCAGCCATGCATGCATTGAAGAAAATTCACGATATTCTCCCTAGAAACATTAAATTATTATTGGTTCAATCTCTCATCTTCCCACATTTAATGTATTGTAATTCTGTTCTTAACGATATGCAAGTCACTCTGAATGATAAACTACAGCGTTGCCAAAATATTATTGTCTACGTTTCGTCTACTCTCTCCAACGCCATGATCATATCACCCCAGCCCACATTGCTAGTTCAACATTAAAGCTTCCCGATCAAAGGCTTTTTCGAATAGTCAAGCTTGTTAAAGATATCTTGAAATACGGTAATCAGAACTATTTTAAAGATGATTTCAAATTTGTCTCTGAAGGTAAGAGGATAGATGCTTCACATACTAGAACCGGAGAAAGTACTTTAAGGATACCCAATCATCGAACTACTATTTTCACAAAATCCTTCTTAGTCAGTGCCTGTCGTGCATGGAATGCACTTCCTGTTTCTATCAGGTCCATCGAAAGCCGAGCGAGCGTCATCCTGACTTTAAAAAAACATCTTTTGGAACAAATGACTGGAACTGTCCGGCCCAAGAACGATCACATGACAACCATCCCCCACCCATCCAACAAATACAAACCTTTGAACCTGTTTTAGAATGAATTGTATATATATATATATATATATATATATATATATATATATATATATATAATATATTCTATATATATATATATTCTTTCCAAAGAATGGACATTGATATGTCCAAAGCTCCACCAATTTATGTGGATGCATAACAATATAATTATAGTTATTATATTACAAATTACTTTTCATATCATATACAGTTCAATAATTATTTTCTTAGTTCATATTATGTAAATTCATATATAATTTTGCTGTATTGTAAGCTATTGTATATAAGTGTATAAGCCAGTATATATTGTAATCTTCATAAATAAAGTACTCAATCAATCAATCAATCTATCAAGATTGTACAATCATCATGGACAGCGACAATGAAGTGATTGCACCCAGTGAAGAAAATGCATTTGGAGAAGAACATCTGCGACAGTTCATCAAAACATACGAAACACTTCCAATCAGAACTGTGGAATCTATTTTGTTGATCAATTATTCATTCTACATTGTTAAAAAACGATCTGACAACAGAGCAAAGCGAGAAGGAGATAGCGCTTTCCGATTGGTTGAATGATAGACAAGGATAGCAATACCATTGCTAATCAAACACTGTCATTACAACGTGGACCTCACTATATGCACGAAGTAGTCTACATTCTACATATGGAAAGGGAAACTGAATTTATCTGTGTAAGTTTTTCAACAATAACATACTAATGCTGGATAAAAATAAGTGAATACATGGTAAGTGCAAGTATGTAGTAAATGAAATGTACTTTCAAGAGTAGTCTTGCAAGATGTATGCAAGTACAGAAGTACTCCACAAGTCTCAACAATGGCATTGCTTATTGATGCAGGTGACATGACCGCTGAAAATGTTAGGTCTTCAAAGTTTCATCCAGTGGCAAGGTACCTTAATGTTACTGCTAGTCTTTCTTTAACTGGCAAACATTGTTGCATGTTTGTATCTTCCCGAAGTAGGAAAGGTGTGACTAGTTTCAGCAATTTCTCAAACATAATGTCATCCATGCGGAAATAGTTTTTTCCTACAGTTACCTTGAAAAGTGCCCATTCCTGCACTGATAACAAAACGCAAAGAAACACTTTTCCGCTCTAGTGTGGGAAAAAATTTTTCTGCACTCCAGATTTGCAACATGGCAACACAAAATAGTTGGTGGGTTATATGGAGGATTAGTGCACGAAAACAAAAATTAAGTTGGTAACAATGACTGTGGTTAGATTTAGATGAGAATCATTTCAATGGCTACCCTACATTTATGATAAAATCCCAATCTAGAAATCCAAAACAAGAATAATGTTTATTTAAATCAT